>NW_011495068.1:792532-809093 GCF_000754665.1 Bison bison bison | reverse complement strand
TGATGCCATCCAGCCATCTCATCCTCTGTCGTCCCCTTCTCCTCCTGCCCCCAATCCCTCCCAGCATCAGAGTGTTTTCCAATGAGTCAACTCTTCGCATGAGGTGGCCAAAGGACTGGAGTTTCAGCTTTAGCATCATTCCTTCCAAAGAAATCCCAGGGCTGATCTTCAGAATGGATTGGTTGGATCTCCTTGCAATCCAAAGGACTCTCAAGGGTCTTATCCAACACCACAGTTCAAAAGCATCAATTCTTCGGCGCTCAGCCTTCTTCACAGTCCAACTCTCACATCCATACGTGACCACAGGAAAAACCATAGCCTTGACTAGATGGACCTTTGTTGGCAAAGTAATGTTTCTGGTTTTGAATAATGCTATCTAGGTTGGTCATAACTTTCCTTCCAAGGAGTAAGCGTCTTTTAATTTCATGGCTGCAGTCACCATCTGCAGTGATTTTGGAGCCCCCAAAAATAAAGTCTGACACTGTTTCCACTGTTTCCCCATCTATTTCCAGATGCCATGATCCTTGTTTTGTGTTAAGCCATATACAAGTTTAAATCTATAGTATTCTTGCAATTATTATCAATTCTTGTTAATAACCTTTTGCAGTATCTCCTAATGAAGCCCTTTGAGCATTGCAGACAAAAATAATTTCATTTTGTAAACTTTATCTACACAACAGAACATCTAAAAAGTTATTCTAAAAAATAATTTGTGACAAATATGTTAGTCAGAAAGATGTTTATCTGTGGACTATAAAACTGGTTGAAAGAAATAGTGTTCCCAAACAAACAAAAAACCTGATAACTTGTTTTCATAAGAGAATACTATAATAATACTAAACTTTGTCTCATAGTCTTAATATGACTGAAAATGTGTATTGTGTTTTCTAAAGAGCAAGAGGCTTGATTCTTCCATTATATTATGATTTCTTTTCATCAAGTGAATAATTTGTTTGAAAATACATGATAATACTGGACAATTTAGTTTTTAATAAGAGAGAACATTCTTCTACCTGTCTAAAGTGAAAACCATAAAGACTTTTCTCCTTGGAAGGAAAGCTATGATCGACCTAGGTAGCATGTTAAAAAGCAGAGACATTACTTTGTTGACAGATGTCCGTCTAGTCAAAGCCATGGTTTTTCCCGGAGTCATGTATGGATGTGAGAGTTAGAAGAATCGATGCTTTTGAACTTTGATGTTGGAGAAGACTCTTGAGAGTCCCTTGGACTGCAAGGAGTTCTAACCAGTCCATCCTAAAGGAGATCAGTCCTGGGTGTTCATTGGAAGGACTGATGTTGAAGTTGAAACGCCAATACTTTGACCACCTGATGCAAATAACTGACTCATTTGAAAAGACCCTGATGCTGGGAAAGGTTGAGGGCAGAAGGAGAAGGGGACGACAGAGGATGAGATGGTTGGATGGCATCACAGACTCTATGGACATGAGTTTGAGTAAACTCCAGGTGTTGGTGATGGACAGGGAGGCCTGGCATGCTATTGTCCATGGGGTCACAAAGAGTCAGACACAACTGAGCAACTGAACCGACTGATAAAGGCCAGACTGCTCAGATTCCTCATAAGACTTTTAAATGTGCAAAACAGGAGTCCAAACCTGGTAGGGCTATAGAAGTTTAGTTCAAAAAATCAGTTTTTCAAATGTCATAAGCACCAAGACAGCGAATTTTGAAGAATCCCAGAGTTAGCAAGATTGGCAGATACTATGCACCTCAAAGCTGAACGAACCAAGGAATGGTTCCAAAAACTGGGGCCCAAAAACCGGGGCTACTCAGTGGGAGCTGAAGGTGAAGAAAAGTCAGTCATTTTTGGATGTGTGTACATGTGTGCTCAGTTGTGTCTGACTCTTTGTGACCTTATTGACTGTAGCCTGCCAGGCTCCTCTGTCCATGGGGTTTCCCAAGCAAGAATACTGGAGTGTATTGCAATTTCCTCCTCCAGGGAATTTTCCTTTCCCATGGGTTATTGTCGGGAGAAATATTCTGGGTTCCTTCTTTCTCTTGTTCCCCAACCTCCTGGCAATGATTTCCATCATTCAGACTTAAAGGAAACTAGTTGGTAAGGGAACCACAGTTTTGTGCTTGTGAAATATGTAGTTGGGTGAAGATATTTAAGAATAGAAAGACAGATGACTTGATAGTCAGGCTCTGCTCATTTTGTTAATCAGCATTATTTTAACTTTTCCATCAATATTTCATAAAGCAAAAAGTTTGTGGTTTCACTAACATGAAGTAATTATTTTTTGCCCACAAAAATATCATCTCAACTTATCCTCTGCTGGGAAAATATAACTGAAAAAAAAATCTCCTTCCAACCTAGAAAACCTTCCCACAAAATAGAAGAGAACAAAAATGTTATTATTGAATAACCATTGAATAGAATGAATGGTTCACATCACAGGAAACTTACTAACACATGGCAAAAACAGGAAGAAATCTCAACATTTTTACAGTTCAAGCAGATACAGCCTGTTACTTACATATTCTCAAGATAAATAATAACTAGTCTTCAATTAAGTTGACTCAACTGTATAACTTGTCACTCATAATTCATCTTAAAAATCATTTGAAAATTGGTGTGGTCATCGATTGGCAAATCGAGTTTATCGATAGGAAAATGAATTCACTTGTTTGTGATGAGGTAGGTTTGCAATTTGGAAAGAAAACCACCTAAATTAATCTCCTACCCACCCCCACCCCCACAGACACTGGGAGGGGGCACGATCTTCCTTGATATTTATATTTCATGGAGTTGATTCCCAGGCCCTTGACAAAAATATCTCTGGGCCTGAAAGCTGGCAAGAGGCTTACAAGAGCTTAACAAGAGTTATAGTCAGTTCAGACACAGAGAAAGAATTTACAATTGCAAATTTTCTAAAAACTATGATTTCTCTTATTTTCAAGTTGAGAATGAAACATTTACTGTTTTTTTGTTGTTGTTGTTTGTTTTTCCCTATCTGTGTATTAGGCTGTGCTGGGTCTTTGTTGCTGCACCTGGGCTTTCTCTAGTTGTGGCAAGTGGGGTCTACTCTTCATTGTGATGTGCAAGCTTCTCATTGCAGTGGCTTCTCTGGTTGCTGAGCACAGGTTCTACGCACTCGGATCTCAGTAGCTGCAGTGTGTGAGCTCAGTAACTGTGACTTGCAGGCTCTAGAGCACAGGCTCAGTAGTTGTGGTGCATGGGCTTAGTTGCTCTAGGCATGTGGGACCTTCCCAGACCAGAAAATGAATCCCATACCCTGCACTGCAAGGTGGACTCTTAACAACCGGACCACCAGGGAAGCCCCCAAACGTATTATTTTTAATTCATATTTACCCTTATACCCCAAAGTAAGAGACAAGACACACTGTCCCATCAGTCACTATTGTTGTTATTCAGTTGCTCAGTTGTGTTTGACTCTTTGCAACCCCATGGACTGTGCCATGCCAAGCCTCTCTGTCCCTCACCACTTCCCAGTTACCCAAGTTCATGTTCATTGCATTGGTGATGCCATCCAACCATCTCATCCTCTGTCCTCCCCTTCTTCTCCCACCTTCAATCTTTCCCAGCATCAGGGTCTTTTCAAATGAGTCAGTTCTTCTCATCAGGTGACCAAAGTATTGGAGTTTCAGCTTCAATATCAGTCCTTCCAATGAATGCTCTGATGAACCCTAACAATGAACCCCTAAAGGGCTGATTTCCTTTAGGATGGACTGGTTGGATCTCCTTGCTATCCAAGGGACTCTCAAGAGCTTTTTCCAACACCACAATTCAAAAGCATTAATTCTTCAGCACTCAGCTTTCTTTATAGTCCAACTCTCACATCTGTACATGACTATTGGAAAACCATAGCTTTGACTAGACAGATCTTTGTTGGCAAAGTAATGTCTCTGCTTTTTAATATGCTGTCTAGGTTGTTCATAGCTTTTCTCCCAAGGAGCAAGTGTCTTTTAATTTCATGGCTGTAAGTCACCACCTGCAGTGATTTTGGAGCCCAAGAAAATAACATCCCTCACTGTTTCCATCATTTTCCCATCTATTTCCATTAAATGATGGGACCAGATGCCATGATCTTAGTTTTCTGAATGTTGAGTTTTAAGCTAACTTTTTCACTCTCCTCTTTCACTTTCATCAAGAGGCTCTTTAGTTCTTCACTTTCTGCCATAAGGGTGGTGTTATCTGTGTATCTGAGGTTATTGATATTTCTCCTGGCAATCTTGATTCCAGCTTGTGCTTCATCCAGTCCAGTGTTTCTCATTATGTACTCTGCATATAAGTTAAATAATCAGGGTAACAATATACAGCCTTGACACACACCTTTTCCCATTTGGAACCAGTCTGTTGTTCCAAGTGCAGTTCTAGCTGTTGTTTCTTGACCTGCATACAGATTACTCAGGAGGCAGGTCAAGTGGTCTGGTATTCCCATTTCTTGAAGAATTTTCCAGTTTGTTGTGATCCACACAGTCAAAGGCTTTGGTGTAGGCAATAAAGCAGAAGTAGATGTTTTTCTGGAACTCTTTTGCTTTTTTGGTGATCCAACGGATGTTGGCAATGTGTACTCTATTATGATAGTAATAATAATAAAGTTGTTGGGTCTTTGTAAAGCTTATTGTGAATGACGCCACCATTCAAAAGGTCTCTGGGATTCCGAGTCTAAGCTCTTAAAGAGGCAGATGGCTTGATCAGATACCACATAGGATAGGAATATATTAATTTATATAAGAATTATAATTTTCCAATCACTATTTAAAAGTATATAAACACCATGTTGTAGCCTTACTTCATTCTGAGATCATCAAGTTACCCAGTGCTTCATTATGAAACTTTCTTCCTGTGTTTTTCAAACTTAAAAAACAAGCTTGCGATTTCACTCCCATGACTCATGTTCTGCTCCAGCTGCTAGTCAGACTGTCCCCATTTTCATCCAAATCTCCCTAAATAGTCTGAATCCCATATTTTCTATTTCTCACCCTCTCATTTACTCACCACTGACAGAGATCTGATTTCTGCCCTTTATGTTAAGATCTCCAAAAATTTATTTTTGCTAAAATCTTTTTGTTTTCTGAGTATAGCTACCATATTTGACAACAGTTAGTCTCCTTCTGTAGAAGTTTATCCTTTGCTTTCAACCATTAAGCTAGTTTACCTATTAACTAGGTAAGAAGGAAGAAGTATGTCCAACTAACTCTACATATGAGGAAGCAAAAAGCTTTAACTCTACTCCCCATCCACCCTTCTTTGCCCCCAATGACTAATTGTCCTTTATGCATGGCTGGTGTTGCTGTGTACTGACTAACATGATGACATTCTGAAGTTGGGCACTTGGGCTTTAACCGTGGCTCTATCACTTTCTACCACATGTTTAAGAATGTTAAGGAAAAAAACAACAACAGTAACCTGTGTTTCCTTGCTCTCATCTGTAATATGGATAGATATCAGGATAAAACAAAGATAATTTGTTTAACTTTAGCATGCTTCCTAACATAAAATTGCTTTTGATTCATCAGGTTATTGGGGAAGTCAATGATAAAGTATCACAGTGCTTGACGTACAGAAAGCAGGGCTGCTAAAGCCATGTGTGCATGGCTTTAAATTATGAAAACTTTTGGAACAGACACATGATTACTGTTGTAAATAACTGTGGTGAATGAGTATGTTGCCTTCAATCCAAACAGAATTCTGCAGTATAAACTACAACAGTGACAGTGGAAATGCTCACTAAAAAAAAAAAAAAAAAATTTGGAAACTGATTAACAAAATGGAAAGCAAACAAAGTTGGTACCTGAACAAATTGATTACCAGCATTTTAATCTAAAATTCAGTAACGTGTGTGCTTTTTTATTCAGCTCAGAAGTTATCCTCAGATCTTTCTCCTAACTTAGCAGTCCTCATGATTTCATGATTTTCACCAGGGCCATGTTGCAAGTTTACAGTTTAGTTTGCATTGGGTACCACTATTTCTCCAATTACAACTGCTGTGAAGTTGTTAAAGTAATATATAAACCATACAATTAAAACAAAGTGAAAGATGGCATAATAAGACTAAAATTAGAAGGAAAATTCCAGGAGATAGAGAAGGCCAACAACTTTTATGAAAAAGCCACATATACACACACATAAATATCCATCACTGTAACTTGAAGGCTTACATCTGTGATCTCTCATTTCTGAACAACAGGATAAATCTCTCCTGTATCTCCCTGTGCAACCTCTTTTTACAGATCTTGATAAACTACCAGGTCTTCATTTTGTGAAATACTGCTCCAGGGTACACTGACTACAATGTAGCTATTAGCACTTGACTATGGGTTTTAGGAATTGTATTTAGAGCCTTCAATACAATATTGATTTCACTCTTTTATATGTTTATGTTTTGAAATATGAATTTGCTTGGAATTCTAGACAGAGACATTTTAAGTGTTCACATCTTTGGCACACAATTGTCATTTAGGTATGGGTTTTCTGTTTGGCAATTTTATGAGAACTGACTTACTACAGAATTAGTGAAGCCAGTCTCTTTACTCAGAAAGAATATGACCTTTGTTGTGTAATTCAAATACTCAAAGTTTTATATACTTATTTTTTTGTTTAATTTTAGTTCTAAGAACTATACGCTCCATGTAGATAATCCTTGATTTCCATCAGTTGATATAAAAAGTGAAAAAAGATATATTTTACTGGTAATAAAAATTAATGCTTTTAAAACAGTCATAATACTAAGCCAAACTTCTTTCACTTTTAGCTTTTCTTAATTTAACTAATGATGATTTCATGGAGGTGATTAGAAGTCCATATTTTCTGGTGTTATAAGTATGAATTGGGAACAGATTAGCTTTTAAATAAGTGAATAGTTTTATAAACTCTGATTATTTTCAAATGAAATTTGTCAGTATAATGTTTTTTAAACATACAGTGGTTAATATGTTGGTTTGTTTTAATATTTAAAATTATTTCTATGTATCTATTCACAGACATCTCTTTAAATGTAATCATGTATTTCCTTCTGATTACTGAGAGTATGTCTGCTGAAAATAAAATTACACCTGAGTGATTTTCTTGACATTGTTTTAGAGATGCAATTCTTCTATCAATTTCCATAGGAACACTAGAAGAGTGTACTAGATAATGCCTTTCTTTATTTGGAGATTGAATATTCCTGTTTACTATATATCAACCTAGTGACTGAAGTAGAATATCCTTCTGCAGGATGTTCACTGTCATCCAACAAATAATTTATTCACTAAATAAGCCTACAGATTTAATTTACATTAATCTTTGTAGGGATGACCTGCAAATATGGTTCAGTGAAAAGTCACTAAATAGAATATTGCTATTTTCATTTTTTGCCTTATGCTCAGTTTTTGGAAAATAGTTTTATAAACAAATAAGTAAAAATCTTCTATTTGTCATCATTTGCCATAATCCCCTTTTCTGGAATATTTGGCCATTTTTTTCTAGGTCAAAAATAGTTTTCAATGTACCCTTTATGAGAGGAACATACTTTACTACATTTTTATATATTTATATGTAAATAGTGGAGCTTCCCAGGCAGAGATAATGGTAAAGAACACACCTGCCAGTGCAGGAAACCTAAGAGACACAAGTGCGATTTCTGGGTTGGGAAGATGCCTTGGAGAAGGAAGTGGCAATCCACTCCATTATTCTTGCCTGGAGAATGCCATGGACAGAGGAGACTGGTGGGCTACAGTCCATAGGGCTGCAAAGAGACAGGCAGGACTGAAGTGATTTAGTATATACAGGCACACATATGTAAACAGAGCCTGAAATACAACTTTCATAATCCAAAGTGATTGAAAGGCTCTCTTACTTTTTTCACATTCAATTTTGTTTCCTTGTGAGCTTTCTCACACTTCATGGCAAATAGATGGGGAAACAATGCAAACTGATAGACTTTATTTTCTTGGGCTCCACAATTACTGCAGATTGTGATGCACCCATGAAATTAAAAGACACTTGCTCCTTGGAAGAAAAGCTATTACAAACCTGGACAGTGTGTTGAAAAGCAGAGGCATTACTTTGCCAACAAAGGTCCATCTAGTCAAAGCGATGGTTTTTCCAGTAGTCATGTATGGATGTGAGAGTTGGACCATAAAGAAAGCTGAGCCCTAAAGAACTGATGCTTTTGAACTGTGGTGAATGAGAAGATTCTTGAGAGTCCCTTGGACTGCAAAGAGGTCCAATCAGTCAATCATAAAATAAATCAATCCTGAATATTCATTGAAAAGACTGATGGTAAAGCTGAAGCTCCAATATTTTGGCCACCTGATGCAAAGAACTGACTTATTAGAAAAGACCCTGATGCTGGGAATGATTGAAGGTGGGAGGAGAAGGGGACATCAGAGGATGAGATGGTTGGATGGCATCACTGACCCAATGGACATGAGTTTGAGAAAGCTCCAGCTGTTGGTGGTGGACAGGGAAGCCTGGCATGCTGCAGTTCATGGAGTTGCAAAGAGTCAGATATGACTGACTGAACTGACTGATTGATAATGTGAGCTTTCTCTTTTCTTCTATAAAGTTAAAAGTGAGAAAAAGAAAAAATGCATTTTAAGTATATTTATTTAAAGTATGGAAAAAAAATAAAGTATGGAAAAAATAAATAAGTCACTTAATGCTTTTATCATTAATTGCACTACTAATTTTTATTTTATTTTTTTGGTTCTGGTGTTTTTATTTTATTTTATTTTATTTTATTTTATTTTTAACTTTAAAATATTGTATTGGTTTTGCCATATATCAACATGAATCCACAACAGGCAATACTCATTTTTAAAATGACTATTAATAGTCTACTGAGTCAAGAGTGCAGATTTAATATGTATGAACATGCAAAACCATGCATATCATTGCTGATATTTCTAAGAAGGTGAAGTTTTTGAAAAATCTAAAAAAATACATACCATTTATTGCAGTTGAGTAATTAACATTAAAGTGGGAAGGAGAAAGAAATGAATTTGACCACTTTTCTACACAGTAAAATATATGAATGTTCTTAGTATGCATTGGTTTCCTTATAGCAACCACCGTATCCTGGGATAGCCAGCCACTGCTCTTAGAATAGTGTAACTTAAGTAATGTTATTTAATCCCAATTTGTTAACATCAAAATTATTTAGGACCATCTTAACTGATTTTCTATTTCTTCTCTTTGCAAAATGGATGCTTAGTAAACATGTCTTGCTTGTGAATGATGTCTGGTAAATCAAATTTAAGGGTAAACTTAATTAGATCCACAGATGGTGAAACATAATTGATGATAATATGTTAATACAAGTTGGAAGTAACTGTTTCTAGAACCGTCAACAGTAGGAACAAAATAGCACCATTATCAAGCACTGTACTTAAGTGCTTTGAAGAGTGATGCAGTTAATTTCTAATTTTAGTTCAGACATCCTAAACACAAGAAACTCTGGTTTATGTGAGCTGTTTGTCATCAATAGGATAGGTTTCTTTGTCTTATATTGGTTGTTGGAATAAAAGAAGAAACTAATTTTCATTTGGATAATATATAAGCTATTCTTTTTATGAAAACCATCTGTGGCACTGCCTACCACCTGGGCAATGAATAGGAGAATACATAATCTTTGCTTTCAGTGAATTAGTATCTGCTGTAATGAAATAACTTTGATTCTGTGATTCTGTGTGCCAGTGGTCACCCCTCATTTGTATATGACAAGATGCGTGTGTAAGTATGGAAATAGTACTATTGGATGAAAAATGACCAGAGGAAATCTTTAAGGAAAAAAATATCCAAAAAAATGTAAAGTTTTATGTGCAGTGGACTTTGACATTTACTGTAAATTAGAACATGGAACTTTGACATTGAAATGCAATTAATCAAGTTAGGAAAACCATAGCACACCACAGATTACAAAATAACTAGAACACCAATCTTTTTCAAGAAAAACATAATATTTTGCAATGGAAAAAATTATTAATTTATTGTCACATTTAATTTAAGTATACTATATTCAATTATGTTATTATTATATTAACTACTAATACAATTATAAATAATTCATCTAATATAAAATAATTTATAATTTAGTTATTAAGATTTGTTATTCAAGTATCAATTTCAATTAACAACAATAATGTCTATCATTTTTTACTGTCTAATATAACACACTATTTGTAGCTTTGTTTATGTTGTACTATTTAAGGATACAAATATATGAAATCTACTTTATTATCCTCACATTGTAAGTGAAAAAAAAAAAAACAACTCAGGGATAAATGAGTAACCTTTTAACGGATACACAAGGGAAACAGAGACTATGATTCAAGTTCAAATCTGTCTGATCAAAGCCCATGTTTTTAAAAGCACCTTGTTTCTAAGGATTTTTCAATATACAGAAAACAATCAATGTAATACACCATATTAACAAATTGAAAGGTAAAATCCATATGATCATCTCAATAGATGCATAAAAAACCTTTGACAAAATTCAACACCTATTAATGATTAAAACTCTTCAAAAAATATGTATGGAAGGAACCTACTTCAACATAATAAAGGCCATATATGATAAGCCTACTGTAAACATTATTTCCAATGGTGACAAACTGAAAGCATTCCCCCTAAAATCAGGAACAAGACAAGGGTGTCCACTTTCAGCACTACTATTCAACATAATTCTGGAAGTCATAGCTATAGCAATCAGAGAAGAAAAGGAAAAAAAAAAAAAAAAGGAATCCTGATCGGAAAAATCCCTAAAGATAGTATCAGAAAATCATTAAATTTAGCAAAGTTGCAGGATACAAAATCAATGCAAAAAAAATCACTTGCATTTCTATATACTAACAATGAAAAATCAGAAAGAGCAATTAAAGAATCAATGCCTTTCACCATTGCAGCAAAAATAATTAAATACCTAGGAAAAAACTTTCCTAAGGAGATGAAAGAACTGTACACAGAAATTATGACACTATTGAAAGAAATCAAAGATGACATAAACAGAGAGATGTTCCATGTTCCTGGGTAGGAAGAATTGATACTGTGAAAATGATTATAATACCAAAAGCAAACTACAGATTCAATGTGATCCGTATCAAATTATCAATGGCATTTTTCACAGAATTAGAACAAAACATTTCACAATTCATATGGAAACACAAAAGACCCCATATAGCCAAAGCACTATTGAGAAAGAAGACTGGAGCTGGAGGAATCAAGCCTCCTGACTTCAGGTCATACTCCAAGCTACAGTCATCAAGACAGTATGATACTGGCACAAAAGCAGAAATATAGACCAATGGAACAAGATAGAAAGGCTAGAAATAAACCCATGCACCTATGGATACCTTATTTTTGACAATTGAGGGAAGAGTATACAATGGGACTGACAACCTCTTCAATAAACGGTGCTGGAAAAATTGGACAGCTACAAGAAAAAAATGAAATCAGAATACTTCCTAACACCATACATAAAGATAAACTCAAAATGGATTAAAGATCTAAACGCAAGACAAGAAACTATAAAACTCAGAGGAAAACATATGTAGAACACATAAATCAAAGCAAGATCCTCTATGACCCATCTCCTAGAGTAACAGAAATGAAAACAAAAGTAAACAAGTGGGACCTGATTAAATTTAAAAGCTTTTGCACAGCAAAGGAAACTGTAAGCAAGGTGAAAAGACAACCCTCAGAATGGGAGAAAAATAATAGCAAATGAAACAACTGACAAAGGATTAATTTCCAAAATATACAAACAGCTCATACAGCTCAATGCCAGAAAAACAAACAACCCAATCAAAAAGTGGGAAAAAGACCTAAACAGACGTTTCTCCAAGAAGACATACAGACGGCAATGAAAACATGAAAAGATGCTCAACATTGCTCATTATTAGAGAGATACAAATCAAAACTACAATGAGATATCACCTCACATCGGTCAGAATGGCCTTCATCAAAAAGTCTACAAGCAATAAATCCTGGAAAGGGTGTCGAGGAAAGAGAATGCTCTTTCACTGTTTGTGGGAATGTAAATTGATATGGCCACTATGGAAGACAGTATGGAGATTCCTTAAAAAACTAGGAATAAAACCACCATAAGACCTAGCAGTCCCACTCCTTGGCATATACCCTGAGTAAACCAAAATTGAAACAGACACATGTATCCCATTGTTCATTGCAGCACTATTTACAACAGATAGAACATGGAAGCAACCTAGATGGCCATCTACGGATGAATGGATAAAGAAGTTGTGGTATATATGCACAATGGAATATTACTCAGCCATAAAAAGGGATGCGTTTGAGTCAGTTCTAATGAAGTGGAATCTATTATACAGAGTGAAGTGAGTCAGAAAGAGAAAGATAAATACCATATTCTAACACATATATATGGAATCTGGAAAAACATTACTGAAGAATTTATTTACAGGGCAACAATGGAGAAACTGATATAGAGAATAGACTTATGGACTGGGGAGAGGGGAGGAGAGGGTGAGACGTATAGAAAGAGTAACATGGATACTTACATTACCATATGTAGAATAGATAGCCAATGGAAATTTGCTGTGTGGCTCAGGAAACTCAAACAGGTTCTCTGTATCAACCTAGAGGGATGGGATGGGGAGGGTGATGGGAGGGAGGTTCAAAAGGGAGGGGATATATGTATACCTCTGGCTGATTTGTGTTGAGGTTTGACAGAAAACAGCAAAATTCTGTAAAGCAAATATTCTTCAGTAAAAAATAAATTAATAAAAAAATCACACCTTATTTCTAGAGAAATTTTGTGTAGCTTCAGTTGAGCTACTAAATACAGTTGTCTAAAATCTGTGACCATGCTTTTAACTACTTTTTTATTAAATTTTCTATCTTTCCTTGTTTTGTGGCATAAAATACACAATACATAGTTTTATCTTTTTGCATGGAAGGGACAAAAACAAAAATCTCACCTTTATCTAGTTTATATACCAACATGTACACGCACACCATACATAGAAATAGTGATAAATAAATACTCAAATTAAGCAACAATTTCTTTATAGTCTTTCAATCACTATGGAAGATAAAACTTAGTTGACTGCTATACTCTTGAAAGGAAAATTTTAGTTTGGCATATAATTCTGTTATTATTCTTCTGGGAATTTTATTGCAAAGGTTGCTGACTTCCTTAGAGAAGATGTTCTTTAATAAAATGTTCTTTTAGCCCTTTCAGAAAGGAATACATAAAAAATTGAGGAATAAAGATCACTTCCAAGAGTAGCTAATAATCCATATGAATGCAAGAAACCTGTGGCCAGACTCTAGTCACAAGGTCTTGATATTTCCCCCATGCTCCCATTTCCTAAATTTTCAGTGGTACATTTTTTTATATTCATGTATATCTGTCTATTTTCTCCAAATGAGACTTCAAAATGTTTGACTGTTTTACTGATTTACTTCTATCTGTTTCCATGGACCAGTCTTAACTGCCTGGAATACTATATTCTTGATACAAATATGACAATATATCTCAGATCAATCTATATAGATGAGCCTATAAAGAATAAATCAAGCCAAATTACATAAATTTTACATTTTTGTTGAAATTGTTATTTTATATTACATTACCATTTGGGTTATTGGATTTATATATATACTTATATGCATATGTTTGTGTATACATATATATATATTATTTAATGTTTTTGTTATATTGCATCCATCTCTATAAATGGACTCCAAAAAAATTTGTCAGATTATTATTTTTCTAAAATAATTTGGTTGGTATATTTATACTGTCATTAGCTTTTTTTAAAAATAAAAGATTTCTTAAAGTAGTTCATAATAATTCAATGTGTTTTAAGAAAAAAATTAGTGCTTCAAAAAGGCTTCTAAAAATTAAAATTATTGGAACTGGGAATATTTTTTAAGATTCTATAGACATTTCTATTAGGTTTGCATAGAGCAATAACATGGGAATAGAAATTGTCCATTAATTATATATTCAGTTTGTTCCAAATTATTATACTCTATGAGACTTATATGGGGTTCCCTGATATCTCAGTTAGCAAAGAATCCACCTGCAGTGCAGGAGAACCCCAGATTGATACCTGGGTCAGGAAGATCCACTGGAGAAGGGAAAGACTACCCACTCCAGTATTCCTGGGCTTCCCTTGTGGCTCCGCTGGTAAAGAATCTGCCTGCAATGTGGGAGACTGGGTTCGATCCCTGGGTTGGGAAGATTCCCTGGAGAAGGGAAAGGCTACCCCCTCGAGTATTCTGGCTTGGAGAATTCCACGGACTGTATAGTCCATGGGGTCACAAAGAGCTGAGTGACTTTCACTTTCACGGGTCTCTCTCTTTCTCTCTCTTTATATATATTAATAAACTATAGTAAATAAACAGTAGAAAAAAAGACATGTAAGTAAATGTTGTAGCATCTCTATAATATTAAGACTTTTAAAAATTAAAATAGAGGTTTGATGTCAATAAGATGGACAAATAAGATTTCCCTTGTTCATATTGCTTCTCAAAAACAACCATTTGCCTTCTATCCATGGACACAAGTGCCTTTGTCATAGCTTCGGGATTCAAAGAGGAGATCATGAAACCTGGTGCATTTCAAGACTGGTAAAATCCATTTTGAGAAGGCAGGTTCTCATCCAGGTAGTTGACCCTCTATGTCTGGTCCTGATTTCAAATGCAGACACAGCTATACACTCCTGAGAAGTCATGTATAACTCAGATTGGCTTTGAATCTGTCAGCAGCACCATAAGCCAAGAGACTATGGAGTACTCATGCCCACCTGTGCATCGAGTAACATGTATGCAGACTGCACATATACAGACATTTGTCCTGGCTGTGGACACTGAAGTGGCTCATGAACAGCCTCTATCCCACTTGGCATGGTCTTGGAGTTCCTGGAGATAAGCCCGCCAAGCTTGGCTATACAGCAGATTATGGTACAGAGACCAGACAGGGGACATTTCTGTCTGTGTTCCCAAAGATACTGAAAGGGCCCTAAATTAGACCTCAGCTCCCTCTTGGCCACAGCATGTAAGCAGGTCTATTGGCACAGGAACTAGGAAGGAGACACTCCTGTCTGCATCCTTGTAAATCCTGAAAGATACCTATATATGACTTCAGTATATGCACAGCCTGAAAGTCTGCCAATGGTCCTGAGGGTTCAGGATACCGGTGAAAGAATCTCCCATCTCCACCCCCAGGGGTAGTGAAGAGGCCATACACTAAAAATCAATCTCCTCCCAGCACGAGTCCATGAGCAGGTCTGCTAACACAGGGGACAGGCAGGAGACACTGTGCCCTGGTGACAGCTACATATCTGTCTCCAATTCAGCATAATGGTGATTCTGAGGTCATCGCCAAAGCCTAGGGGACAGATCAAAACAGCATTTATCCATTGAAACCAGCCTTTAAATACTGCAAGAGGTGTTTGCTCCTTTAAACATATAGACAGTAATGGAAGGCTACCAGGATCATGAACAATGAAGCAAATATGACAACACCAAAGGAAATTAATAAAGTTCCAGTAACTGACCTCAAAGAATAGAGACCTATGTTTTGACTGACAAATTACTCAAAACAATCACTTTTTAAAACCGAATAAAATGCAATAGAACATATAATGACTGAACAAAATCAAGAAAGAAATTCTTGAACAAATTTTAAGTTTTATAATGAAACATTTGATCAGATCAGATCAGTCACTCAGTCGTGTCGGACACTTTGCGACCCCATGAATCGCAGCACGCCAGGCCTCCCTGTCCATCACCAACGCCTGGAGTTGACTGAGACTCACCTCCATCGGGTCAGTGATGCCCTCCAGCCATCTCATCCTCTGTCGTCCCCTTCTCCTCTTGCCCCCAATCCCTCCCAGCATCAGAGTCTTTTCCAATGAGTCAACACGTTGCATGAGGTGGCCAACGTACTGGAGTTTCAGCTTTAGTGTCATTCCTTCCAAAGAAATACCAGGGCTGATCTCCTTCAGAATGGACTGGTTGGATCTCCTTGCAGTCCAAGGGACTCTCAAGAGTCTTCGCCAACACCACAGTTCAAAAGCATCAATTCTTTGGTGCTCAGCCTTCTTCACAGTCCAACTCTCACATCCATACATGACCACAGGAAAAACCATAGCCTTGACTAGACAAACTTTTGTTGGCAAAGTAATGTCTGTGCTTTTGAATGTGCTATCTAGGTTGGTCATAATTTTCCGTCCAAGGAGTGTCTTTTAATTTCATGGCTGAAGTCACCATCTGCAGTGATTTTGGAGCCCAGAAAAATAAAGTCTGACACTATTTCCACTGTTTCCCCATCTATTTCACATGAAGTGATGGGACCGGATGCTATGATCTTCATTTTCTGAATGTTGAGCTTTAAGCCAACTTTTTCACTCTCCACTTTCACTTTCATCAAGAGGCTTTTGAGTTCCTCTTCACTTTCTGCCATAAGGGTGGTGTCATCTGCATATCTGAGGTTATTGATATTTCTCCTGGCAATCTTCATTCCAGCTTGTGCTTCTTCCAGTCCAGCGTTTCTCATGATGTACTCTGCATATAAGTTAAATAAGCAGGGTGACAATATACAGCCTT
>NW_011495068.1:763985-792432 GCF_000754665.1 Bison bison bison | reverse complement strand
AACCAGTCTGTTGTTCCATGTCCAGTTCTAACTGTTGCTTCCTGATCTGCATACAAATTTCTCAAGAGGCAGATCAGGTGGTCTGGTATTCCCACCTCTTTCAGAATTTTCCACAGTTTGTTATGATCCACACAGTCAAAGGCTTTGTGGATAAAAATAACCAAACAAAAATCCTGGAGTTAAAGAATACAATGACAGAACTAAAAAAACAAAAACAAAAATCAATGCAAAGCTTCAATAACAGACTTGATAATATAGAAGAATGAATCAGCAAAATTGAAGATATTTGAAAATGGATTTGAAATTAATTAGAGGAACCAAAAAAAATGAAAGAAAAAGAGTGAGGGAAGCCTACATAAATTATAGAATACCATCAACCAAGCAAATCATCTGTGTCATGGGAGTCCCAGAAGAAGAGACAGAGAAAGAGGCAGGATAATTTTTAAAAGAAATAATAGCTAAATATTTTCAAATCTTGTGAGCACATGAACATCCAAGTACAGGAAGCTAAAAGAACCCCAAGCAAGGTCAACCCAAAGAAGATTGCTCCATAACACAGCACAATAAAATTGTGTTTATTAAAAAAAAAGAAAGTTTAGAACAATAAATGCCTACGTTAAAATAAAGATGGTAAATTAAAAAAAAAAAAAAACTTTACACTTCAAGAAGTTACAAAGGGAAGAAAAATTAAGCCTAAAGTTAGCTGAAGGATAGAAACCATGAAGATTACAGTCCAATAAATAAAATAGACTAAATACAAAATAGAAAAAGAATAATAATAAAAAAAACAAGAGGTATTTTGAAAGATAAGCAAAATTGACAAACTTTTGGTAGACTAACCAAGAAAAAAGAAAAGACTCAAAATTATTAAAAAAAAAAAAAGGCATTGCAACTGGCACCACAGAAATACAAAGGACCATTAACAGATTCCTGTGAATAGTTATATGCAAATAAAGGTGATAACCTAGAAGAATCGGACAAATTCCTAGAAAGATACAATCGACACAGATTGAATCAGAAAGAAACAAGAATCCTGAACATACTAATAACTAAGGACACAGAGGAAGTATTCAAAGACCTCTCAATAAAGAAAAGCCAAGGAGAGATGATTTCACTGGTGAAGTCTGTGAAGCTTTTAAAAAATACTAATGTCAATCCTACAGGAAGGTTGTGATGTTGGAATTAGAAAGTAGGTGACTGATAGCAGCTCATCAACTTTTTAAAATAAAGTATAACTATATACAAATTAAGTATACAGAAGAAAAAAGAAATTTTATACATTTCAATCATTGAAATTGACTGAAATGTATAAAATTAAATGTGGAAGCAAGTATGATTGAGAGAAATTTAGTCTTAGATTATAGGAAATTCTGCTTAAATAAACTATCATTTCAGTTCAGTTCAGTCACTCAGTAGTCTCTGACACTTTGCATACCACTGCACTGCAGCATTCCAGGCTTCCCTGTCCAACACCAACTCCCAGGGCTTGCTCAAGCTCAAATCCATTGAGTCAGTGATGCCATCCAACCAGCTCATCCTGTCATCACCTTCTCCTCCTGCCTTCAATCTTTCCCAGCATCAGGGTCTTTTCAAATGAGTCAGCTCTTCACATCTGGTGGCCAAAGTATTGAAGCTTCAACTTCAGCATCAGTCCTTCCAATGAATATTCAGGACTGATTTCCTTTATGACTTGATTGCCTTTTATTTATTTTTTTTTAAGGTTTGATCTTCTTGTCGTCCAAGGGACTCTCAAGAGTCTTTTCCAACACCACAATTCAGAAGCATCATTTCTTTGAAACTCAGCTTTCTTTACAGTCCAACACTACATCCACAGATGACTACTGGACAAACCCTAGCTTTGACTTAGATAGACCTTTGTTGGCAAAGTAATGTCTTTACTTTTTAATATGCTGTCCAAGTTTGTCATAGGTTTTTTTTTTTTTTTTTTTTATTACAAAGATCAAGTGTCTTTTAATTTCATGGCTGCAGTCACCATCTGCAGTGATTTTGGAGCCCCCAAAAATAATGTCTGTCACTGTTTCCATTCATTCCCCAACTATTTTCTGTGAAGTGATGGGACCAGATGCCATCATTTTCATTTTGAATGTTGAGTTTTAAGCCAGCTTTTTCACTCTCCTTTTTCACTGTCGTCAAGAGGTTCTTTAGTTCTTCTTCAATTTCTGCCATAAGAGTGGTGTCAGGTGCATATCTGAGGTTTTTGATATTTCTCCCAGCAATCTTGATTACACTTTTTGCTTCATCCAGCCCAGCATTTTGCATGATGTACTCTGTATATAAGTTAAATAAGCAGGGTGACAATATACAGCATGAATGTACTCCTTTCCCGATTTGGAACCAGCCCATTGTTCTATGTCTGGTACTAAGTGTTGCTTCTTGACCTGCATACAGATTTCTCAGGAAACAGGTAAGGTGGTCTGTATTCCCATCTCTTGAAGAATTTCCCACAGTTTGTTGTGATCCACACAAAGGCTTTGGAGTAGTCAATAAAGCAGAAATAGATATTTTCTGGAATTCTCCTGCTTTTTCTGTGATCTAATGGATATTGGCAATTTGATCTCTCATTTTCCTGCCTTTTCTAAATCCAGCTTTAACATCTGGAAATTCTCAGTTTATGAACTGTTGAAGCCTAGCTTGGAGAATGTTAAGCATTACTTTGCTGGTGTGTGAGATGAGTGCAATTGCACTGCAGTTAGAACATTCTTTGGCATTGCCTTTCTTTGGGATTAGAATGAAAACTGATGTCTTCCAGTTCTGTGGCCACTACTGAGTTTTTCAAATATGCTGGCATAGTGAGTGCAGCACTTTAGCAGCAGCATCTTTTAAGATTTGAAATAGCTCACCTGGAATTGCATCACCTACACTAACTTTATTCATAATGATGCTTCCTAAGACCCACTTGACTTTGCACTCCAGAATGTCTGGCTCTAGGTGAATGAACACACCATGATGGTTATCTGAATCATTAAGATCTGTTTTGTATAGTTCTTCTTTGTATTCTTGCCACCTCTTTTTAGTATCTTCTGCTTCTGTTAGGTCCATACCATTTCTGTCCTTTATTGTGCCCATCTTTTTTTTTTTTTTTTTTTTTTTTTGTGCCCATCTTTACATGAAATGTTCCCTTGGTATTTCTAATTTTCTTGAAGAGATCACTAGTCTTTCCCATTCTATTCTTTTCCTCTATTTCTTTGCATTGATAACTTAGGAAGGAAGGCTTTCTTATCTCTCCTTGCTATTCTTTGGAACTCTGCAATTCAGATGGATATATCTTTCCTTTCCCCCTTTGACTTTCACTCCTATTTTATCTCAGCAACTTTTAAGCCCTCCAAAAGATAACCATTTTGTCTTTTTGCATTCATTTTTGTGGGGATGGTTTTGATCATTGCCTCTTTACAATGTCATGAGCCTCCATCCATACTACTTCAGGCATTCTATCAGATCTAATCCCTGAATCTACTTGTTGCTTCTTTTCTGTAATTGTAAGGGATTTGATTTAGGTCATACTTGAATGGTCTAGTGATTTTCTCTACTATCTTTGATTTATGTCTGAATTTTGCAACAAGGAGTTCATGGTCTAACTGAGCCACAGTCAGATCCTGGCCTTGTTTTAGCTAACTGTACAGTGTTTCTCCATCTTCAGCTGCAAAGAGTATAATCAATCTTATTTTGCTATTGATGTCTATGTATAGAGTTATCTCTTGTTTTACTAATCTGAAAATTGTGTTGCAATTTGCAAATAAACTATCAAATGCCATCAGAAAAAAAAATTCATCTCTCATAAGTGATATCATATGCTATTTTTCTTTGATTTACCTTATTTAATGTGATAATTTCTAGCTCCATCTATATTGCTGCAAATGACATTATTTCATTTTATACATGTACTTCCTCTTTACCATTTATCTGGTTATTTATACTTAGTTTGCCTCCATGTCTTGGCTATTGTATACAGTGCTATGGATACAGTGATATGGACATTAGGGTGCATGTAACTTTTTAAATTAGAATTTTCATCTTTTCTGGATATATACCCAGAATTGAATTCACGAGGTCATATGGTACCTTTATTTTTAGTTACTTTTTTTTTTTTTAAGTATCTCCATATTGTATTCCATAGTGGCTGCACCAATTTACATTCTCACCAACAATGTTGGAGGATTCCTTTTTCTCCTTATTGTCTCTAGCATTTATAATTTGTAGACTTTCTGATGATAAAAACTCTCTCTAAATTGGGCATAGAAGGAACATACCTCAGCATAATAAAGGTCATATGTGACAACCTCCGGAGAAGGCAATGGCACCCCACTCCAGTCCACTTGCCTGGAAAATCCCATGGATGGAGGAGCCTGGTGGGCTGCAGTCCATGGGGTCGCTAGGAGTCAGACACGACTGAGAGACTTCACTTTCACTTTTTCACTTTCATGCATTGGAGAAGGAAATGGCAACCCACTCCAGTGTTCTTGCCTGGAGAATCCCAGGGACGGGGGAGCCTGGTGTGCTGCCATCTCTGGGGTCACACAGAGTCGGACACGACTGAAGTGACTTAGCATAGCATAGCATGTGGCAACCTCATGACTTTCCAAGTGGTACTAGTGTTTAAGAATCCTCCTGCCAATGTAGGAGACATAAGAGACAAATATTTGATCCCTGGGTCAGGAAAATCCCCTGAAGGAGGCAATGACAACCCAGTAAAGTAATCTTGCCGGAGAATCCCAAAGACAGAAGAGCCTGGTGGGCTTTAGTCCATGGGGTCATGAGGAATCAGACACAAAAGGAATCAGACACAACTGAAGTGACTTAGCATGCATGCGTGACAGCCTCACAGCTAACATCATATTCAATGCTGCAAAGCTGAAAGCATTTCCTCTAAGATCAGGAACAAGAAAAGAGTGTCCACTCTTGCCACTTTAGCACATTTATTACAATATATTAGAACACATTTCAACTTATGCTTCTGTAAATTGCAGACGATGATAACATTAATTTTATCTGAATTTTGGCATTATTGACAAAAATGTAAGTACTTTGAAAACAACCCAGAAGGTAAGAAGCACTAAATAAATATTAATATAATATTAGCTAGTCAAGAATTCTGAGATTAATTCAATGACATTTCAAAGCACAAGACTTTCTAATTTACAGGTCACATAATTATGGCAATGACCATAAAAATAACACATTAATTTGGCAACAGAATCCGGAATTAGTCTTTAATAATACTAACAAAGGATGGTCAACATATAGACATATATTGGAGATAACTGAGGGTTGGTTGTAGATTACCATATTAAAGCACATACTGCAATAAATAGGGTTCCCTTGGAGTTTTTCATCTCCCAGTACATAAAAAAGGTACATTTACACTATACTGTAGTCTATTATGTGTGCTATAGTATTATGCTTATAAAACCAATGTACCTGCCTTAATTAAAAATATTTTATTGCTAAAAAATGATAACTATCATCTGAGGCTGATCGTTTTACCAAAACATCAAAGATCACTAATTATAGACCACTATAACAAATATAATCATAATGAAAAAAATTAGAATATTATTAAAAAACAACAAAATGTACACAGAGACTCAATGTTAGCAAATGCTGGAAAAATAACACCAATGGACTTTCTCAATGTGTCATTGCCACAGACCTTCAATTAGTACAAAACACAGTATCTGTTAAGCACAACAAAGCACAGTGCAGTGAAATATGGCATGTGTTATACATGCTGAAAACTTCTGAACACTGATTAAAGAAATTAAACTAAACAAAGAGGTAAATTGTCTTCATAGACTGGAAGACTCAATAATCTTGGTGAATATTTTCAAAACGTTATTTTTTTACAAATTGATTTATAATTACAATACCAACCCAGTCAAAGTTATATTGTTGTTTAACTAGAAATGGTAAGTAGGTTCTAAAGTTTGTACATAAAATCCAAGGAACTAAGTAAGCTAATATTTCTGAGAAAAAAAGAAAAGAAAAAATCAAAGATGGAGAATTTAATGTTATGATTTGCTGTATATAAAGTAAGATACTGATCAAGGTAATTCAATGTTAGCATAAATTTGGAGATAATAGAGCATAGTAAATAGTTCAGAAATACTTTCAAATATGTAAACTCAAGCTAGTTTGCACAAAAGTACTTAGATAAGCAACTGAGAGAAAGTCTAGTCTTTTCAGAGCATGAAACACACACACCCCAGTATTCTTGCCTGGAGAATCGCATGAACAGAGGAGCCTGGCAGGTGGCAGTCCATGGGCTCACACAGAGTCAGACACCACTGAAGAGCCTTAGCATCCAGCCCCATTAGTCTTTTCTACAGATGATATAAGAACAGCTGATTAACTTATGAGCAGGATAAGTAGAAACAAATCTCAGTTTTTACCTCACATGATAAAAAATAATAAGACAAAATAAATTATATGCTTACATATAAAACCTAAAAAAATTCTTAAAAAAAGGAAATCTTGACACTTGGTAATCCAAGGATTTTTTTGAAACAAAATATACTGTAAGTAAAAGAAAACTTGATATACTGAAACCCATTTAAAAAATCTGCTGTTAAAACTACTGTTAAGAAAATGAAAAGGTAAATAACTGTCAAGATGAACATCTTTCCAAAACATATATCTGATAAAGAATGTATATGTAAAATGTATAGAGCTCTTACAATTAAACAAGAACACAAAGATCTAAATTTATTAAAACTAGACAAAAGATTTAAACAGACACTTCACCAAAAGAGAAAAGAAGATGTCAAAATAAACACATGAAAAAGGTGTTCAAAATAGTTAGCTGTTAGGAAGATAAAACCTTACACTATAGTGAGGCATTATTTTATGTCCACTAGAAGGCTAAAGTTAACAAGAACGAGAGCAATGATATCAAACAAGGTGTAAAATACAATGTGCTCTTGCAAAACCAGAATCAGTGATCATTCAATATACATCTGGTAGGAATGCAAATGTCACACTCTTGTAAAGGAAATATAATAAGACAGCATTCATTTCTAGGGGGTGCCATGGGTTGGGAGTAGAGAGGAGAGACTTAATTACAAAGATGCTTGATGAAACTTTCTGCAGTGATAAAAAGGTTCTAAATCCCAATTGTGGTGATGACTCCAAAGATTTGGCCAATCTCATGTAGTCATTCAGTCCTGTCCAACTCTTTGGGACCCCATGGATTGTAGCCTACCAGGCTCCTCTATTCATGGAATTCTCCAGGCCAGAATACTAGAGTAAGTCATGATTTCCTTCGCCAGGGAAACTTCCCGACCCAGGGATTGAAACTGCATCCCCAGCATTAGGGGCAGATTATATACTGGGCAGCCACGCTTGCCCATAAATCTAACTGAAATGCATGCATCTATTAAAGGGTGACATTTAAGGCATGTAAATCATACCTTAGTAAGCTTGATTTAAAGAAATGAAAGCAAAGTAAAGGTGCTTTTTTTTTGGTAAAACAAAAGTTGTTTTGTTTTGAGCAGGGCTGACTCCATATCTATTTCCATCTGAAGAAAGTTGATCTCATTTGGAAAAAGTTTTCATTTAAAAAATTATAAAGGTAAATATATAGACATATATACATAAATATTGATTGAACTTGACAAGTGGCACAGTGGTAAGCAGTCCACCTGCCAATGCATGAAACACAAGAGATGTGAGTTTGATCCCTGAGTTGGGAAGATGCCCTGGGTAGGAAATAGCAACCTGCTTCAGTATTCTTGCTTGGAGAATCCCATGGACAGAGGAGCCTGCCAGGCTACAGTCCATGGGGTTGCAAACAGTTGGATGCAACTGAGCACACACACAAGAGTATTGACTATTTTTTTAAAAAAAGCACTTAGAATTTCTTAAAGAATTATCTTATGAAATGTCTTCAATAATTTATATGCATAAATAAAATTCATAAAGATGGAGGCACAAAAATTAAAAGATCTTAAATTTTAAGATTTTTGAAAGAAATATTCAAAAAAAAGATAAAATTAGTATTATTTTATATTGATATAGTGGGAAAATGAACTAGAAAAATGTTTCATTAGGCTGATCATCTTAGGTATTAAAGTCTTATCAATGCTGACATACATTTTGAATTATGGTGAGAATATTTTCATATGTGAGTATATAAAATGTATGTCAAAAATGATTAAGCACAGTCTTTTAATGAGAGCAGAAACAACTCGAGTATCTTAATTACTTAGGGTGCACCCTTGTAATATATTTGCATGCTCATTAGAAAACATTGTTTTGTTTGCTTAGACATGGCCGTTTTTGTGGAACTATATATCGTAGACTAAAATATACCTGAAGAAACAAGAAATATATGAATAATATCATACTGATTATGATGGTACTATTAAGTATTAGATGAGTCATGGAAACTTTCCACTGATAAGTAAATTTTCCTTTTAATGCTAATTCAATATTCCCTTATATAATTTTTGGTTTCTGATAAAGTGATTGAGGGTTGAATGAGAATCAACATTCCTGTGTATCTCTCACAAAGTATGCTTTTGCCACAATTAAATACTTTTACTTTTTGAGTTGCAAAGTTCTCTATTATTGATAGCAATTAAGGCTATAAAAAACAAGTATTCTAAGATAAAACTAGTTGAGGTCAATGCATCCAGTTAAAGATCTGGAAAAATGAATCTGAATGGAATAAGAGTTCAAGCATGGTTTTTGATGAATGCTTATATATTACACTCTCAGTAAAGGAAAAATATGTTTTTAATTTGGGACCAGACTCACATTGATTCTTTTGTTGTTCTGATCCTATTCCAGTAACACATTAATGTGCATATCAATATCTGTGCTGGGAAACAGCATCATTTATTTTCTATTTTCTCATATCCTGGCTTTGGCTATTCCCCACTATTTTTGAAAAAAGCACATTTAAAAAAATCATTTCCTACAGTTTTAAATATTTTTATGGAAATGTTTTAAAAATTTAAAAAAATCTATATGTTTAGTGCTATTCAAATAAAAATGCTATTTTAAATTTATAATTAACATTAACCAGTTTGGGTTTGTGTGTATCATCTCTGAAACTTTAAACTAGCCTTTAATAATGCCTATAAAAGTATTAAAACTTATTCTGTGTTCTGGCAATCAAAGACATGGTTCTTAAATTGAAACACTCATAAAAAACTGAGTTGATGTTGAATAAAATCGTCTTCTCAATCCACCCATATTTAGCATGCCCGTATGGCACCAAGTATCTTACAGAACTGAGTTTGCTTGAGATATGAGTGGCTTGCATATCTAGTGTGACCAGAGGCAGCAATTTCAGAGGAATAATTCAAATTGTTAACAATAAGAGCAATTAAAACCTGATAAAAGGACTAACATAAGAAATAACCTACAGTATCAGGTCAGTCTGGTCACCCAAGACCATAAGCATGATGCTGGTGGAGTCAGGTAAAGATAGAGTAATGGAATAACTTTTGTTAGCAATTCAATTTTAATTGAAGTTCTGTAATAATTGAAAGCTCAGTTATATAAAGATTAGCTATATGATTAATATTAGCTTTCATGACTTAAATAACAGGTGCTCATACTAACACAAAACATTGGATTCCAGCTATTGGTGATACAACATGCAATTTTAAATTACTATTATGAACTAATAATCTGCCACATGGTCTTATTCACCAGAATCTTGTGAAGTAAACGAACACAGTCTCTGTATCAGAACTTTATATTATTAAAAAAAAATATGAACTAGGCCCCATGGTTCATCCAAAGTATACTCTTTCCTGTTAGGACATTTACCTAGTAAGAAATAACTTCAGCATTTGGTCCTACAGGGCACATCTCTTATATTTTATGCCTGTTAGTCACTCTCCTCACAAAACACTTTGAAGTAATTGATTCTTTTTCATTCTTTTGCTTAATGGGGCAGATAATGTCACAATAGTGATTCATAGATGTATAAGAAAAAGTCCTTTTTCCAAATGGAAATCTCAGTAAGGGTAAGAAACTGACCAAAGTATGGACAGAGAAAGAGTCTAGACAGTTGCCGAAATAGAGGTTCTTAAAAAATTTACAGAGGAAAATTCATTCATGTTAAGTCTTCATTGCCAAAAATGATTATTTATTTAGATATAGAATAGACTACATCATATTTGGAGAAAAGAGAAATGACAGAGCATAATATACCAGGAAATGTATCTGCATATCAGTAAATTACTGTGACTATATTATTAATATTTGTTTTAGAAATCTGTTAGAATGAAACTGAAATTGTAAGCAAAGCATATTAAAGATACTCATAATTGCTTGTATCATTATGCTGTGTCTGTTTCACGCACTAAGCCTAGAACTAGGGATATGTGAACAAATTAAGACAGACATATCCCTGTCCTTATAGAGCTTAAAATCAAAGATGCAAGGACTGGGAATATAGATAGAAATTTGAGGTAGCATTTTGCTGTAGCTCAAAGGCAGAAACATATTTTGATTGAGATTTAAGTGAAAGTGTTAGTTGCTCAGCCCCATCATGTCCGACTCTTTCTGACCCCGTGGATTGTGACCTAGCAGGCTCCTCTGACCATGGAATTCTCCAGGAAAGACTACTGGAATGAGTAACCATTCCTTTCTCTAGGAGGTCTTCCCAAACTTGGTATTGAACCAGGATCTCTAGCATTGTAGGCAGACTCTACTGTCTGAGCCACCAGGGAAGCCACTGAGATAAGTACTCTTCTAAATTCTCTGCCATGTGATTGGGATTCTATTGTGCACTTACTGTGCATACAGAGTTAGTGTTATACACATGAGAGGTACAGAACTAAATTAGAGTTTTAGAAGTTCATTTTTAACAGTGTTGACAAAAGAATGAAGGGAGATTAGAACAAAGGCAGAAACACTGTTTAAGAAGCAAATGCTTCGTGATAGGTGACACATAAGGGTAAAATTCAAGCCAGTAACAGTAATAAAGGAGAGTGGATTGATTGGAGAAACTGTTTAAAAGTAGAATTAATGTAACATATATATCAAGGTAGCATAGATTTTATTTTCCATGTGTTTTACTCTGTTTAAAAAGAGAGTGGTCAATACTATCCAGACTAAAAGGAAATGGACACTGCTGGAGATTGTACAAATTATTTCATCTCTTTTGGGAAACAAATTGGTAATAGGTAGGAAGAGTCTTCAAATTATTCATGTTCATTGACATTTATTCCACTTCTAGAAATCAATCATATAGAAACAACTGCAAATGAAAGGGAAGTGTCTTGCACAAAGAAATTCAATAAAACATTATTTATAATAGCAAAATAAGTGGAAACTACTTAAATGTTCAGTTCAGGAGAGGTAAGTAAATAGTTGTTTTGTGGAATTTTAAAAAATCTTGTATGTTAAATAATAAAAATCAAGCTCAAAATTATATGGCCTATGAGATCATAATTAGTGAAAATATGAATAAGAAAAAGAGAAGTTATTTCATTGAAGTTACATGTCTTAAGTCTAGACATAAAATCACATTATATATTTTATTTGTAAATTATTTTCAAAATAACTGAATATGAACATTTATTGTTCGTAGTCAAAGCAAAGTTAGATATACTTCATCATTCCTAGAACATGATAACCGATTGTATGTGGTAATATGATATAAAATTAATAGGTAATAAAAATATATAGCAGATTTCTGGCTTTCTAGCTTGGCATATATACTGTAAATAGAAATGCATTTTGGGGGAAGGATGCATGTAAATTTGATAATCATTGTAATTGACAGTAGCAATATACTAAAAAGTAATATATATACATATATTTAGAACAGAAAGAACTACTTAAACCCTAGCTACTGCTTTTATTCAAATTGATCTTACTGATCTAATTCTATGAGGAATAAAATCATATTTTAGAAAAATCCTGAGTAAAAATTGTGAGGCAGCTTTATTTCATAATAGTCAAATATGAAAATGACCTATATATTCAGATAGATGGATGGCTAAAAATTATGATAAATACATATAATAATATTCAATGCCATATTACTAAATGATATTCAACAATTAAGAGTCATGATCAACTGACACATGTGACAACATGGATGAATCTCCAAATAAATAAGTTAAGTGAAAGAACTCAGACAAAAATCACTTACTTGATATTATTTATATAAAAGTATAGAACATGCAACCTAATTCTTTGTGATAGAATGCAATCAGTGTTTGACTGGGTTCATGGTAAAGAAATGGGAAGAATGATTTACAAAAGAATATAAAGTTTGTGGATCATAAACATCAATTCTGCAACTCTAATGAGTTTATGAATGTTTATATAAGTTGACATCTCAAATTTTCTATCATAAATATCTACAGTTTATTTTCTATAAATTATACCTTGATAAACTGTTAGATATTGAAAAACAATCAAATAAATGTGTGTTCACAGAATGAGCAAATGTTAACTGACATCCATTTTAAAAACATAAAAAAATCATATACTTAAAAATAAAAACATGAGCCTTAAATTATTACTGAGGAAATTTTAAAATGTTTGAACATATAGAAGAATATACATCTCTCTCTGTGTGTGCAATGTGTGTGTGTGTGTTATTAATGAAGATTTTTGTGTAATCTGACAATTCAGATAAATAGATGTATAGACAGAAAAGTATAACCAAGATAAACGTTAGGAATAAAAAATCTAGAAGACTTATTATAACAGGTATAAAATATTTGCATATTCAATAGTTAAGACTGTATGAAATTGGCACAATTAAACAATGATTGACCGATAGAATGTACAGTTTACAAACAAACTCTCATAATGCAGTAAGTAAAGGATAACTTTTTAAATAGATGGTGCTGGGTTGATTGGATATCCATTTGGAAAGTAAATTAATCTTGAAACACCACATACCACATTAAAAATTAATCCTAGATGAACTTTAGTCTTAATATGAAAGAAGATATTTTTATTCATGTGAAAATAATTTTATGATTGCAAATAGAACACAAATTATTAGCCCAAAGACTGATATTTTGAGTTACATTAACATGGTGTCTCCATTAAAAGACACCATTATAGAAAGAGAGGTTAAGCCTCAAGTCAAAGAGAACATAGGGTATCTGTATCTGATGAAAAGAAAGACTGTGTCCTGAATTTTAAAAAATAACAAACTAATGACAAAATAATTGATAATCCAATAAGTACAGATAAAACTTGAAATTTCAGGATAAGGGCATCGAAATCATTAAAGAACACATTAAAAAGTTCAAGTTTATTAATCAGTCAGTCAGTTCAGTCGCTCAATCGTGTCTGACTCTTTGGGACGCCATAGACTGCAGCACACCAGGCTTCCCTGTTCAACATCAAGTCCCAGAGCTTGCCCAGCCTCAAGTCCATCCAGTCGGTGATGCCATCCAGCCATTTCATCCTCTGTCAACCCTTCTCCTCTGCCTTCAATCTTTTCCAGTATCAGGGTCTTTCCCAGTGAGTCAGTTCTTCACATCAGGTGGTCAAAGTATTGGAGTTTCAGCTTCAGCATCAGTCCTTTCAATGAATGTTCAGGGCTGATTTCCTTTAGGATGGACTGGTTTGATCTCCTTGCAGTCCAAGGGACTCTCAAGAGTCTTCTCCAACATCACAGTTCAAAAGCATCAATTCTTTGATGCTCAATTTTCTTTATAGTCCAACTCTCACATCCATACATGACTACTGGAAAAACCATAGCTTTGACTAGACAGATCTTTGTCAGTAATGTTTCTGATTTTTAATATGCTGTCTAGGTTGTTCATAGCTTTTCTTCTGATGGGCAAGCATCTTTTAATTTCATGGCTGCAATCACCATCTGCAGTGATTACAGAGCCCAAGAAAATAAAGTCTGTCACTGTTTACATTGTTTCCCTATTTATTTGCCGTTAGGACCAGATGCCATGATCTTCATTTTTTGAATGTTGAGTTTAAGCCAACTTTTTCACTCTCCTCTTTCACTTTCATCAAGAGGCCCTTTAGTTTTTCTTCACTTTCTGCCGTAAGGATGATGTCATCTGTGTATGTGAGGCTATTGATATTTCTTCCAGCAATCTTGATTCCAGTTTGTGCTTTATCCAGCCTGGCATTTCACATGATGTACACTGCATATAAGTTAAATAAGCAGGGTGACAATATACAACCTTGATGTACTCCTTTCACAATTTGGAACCAGTCTGTTGTTCCATGTCTGGTTCTAACTGTTGTTTCTTGACCAGCACACAGGTTTCTCAGGAGTCAGGTCAGGTGGTCTGGTATTCCCATCTCTTTCAGAATTTTCCACAGTTTATTGTGATCCACACAGTCAAAGGCTTTGGCATAGTCAATAAAGCAGAAGTAGATGCTTTTATGGTACTCTCTTGTTTTTTAGATGATCCAACGGATGTGGTGATTTGATCTCTGGTTCCTCTGTCTTTTCTAAATCCAACTTCAACATCTGGATCATGGCTCGTGTACCGTTGAAGCCTGGGATGGATATTTTTGAGCATTACTTTGCTGGTGTGTAAGCTGAGTGCAATTGTGCGGTAGTTTGAGCATTCTTTGGCATTGCCTTTCTTTGGAATTGGAATGAAAACTGACCTTTTCCAGTCCTGTAGCCACTGCTGAGTTTTCCATATTTTGCTGGTATATTGAGTGCAGCACTTTAACAGCATCATATTTTAGGATTTGAAGTAGCTCAACAGGAGTTCCATCACCTCCACTAACTTTTTGCATAGTGATTCTTCCTAAGGCCCACTTCTCTTCAGACTCCAGGATGTATGGCTTTACAATGTCTAGTTCATTAATCACTTGTCATTAATTCAATTCATTCATCAGGGAAATGAAAACTGGTATAAATATTTTGGAAAGTTTCTTGGGTAGGCCTACTAAATCATAAAATATTTATATTATTTGATTCAGAAATTTCTTTCTTCCACATATACTAGGTAGAATTTTATGCACAAATTCACTAATATATATATATACCAGAATTATTATTATAGCATTATTTGTAATAGCCTTATCCTAGAAACATCCTGATTATTTATTAACAGTAGAGTGAAGGATAAGGTGTTAAATATCAGTTCCCCTGGAACACCATAAAATGATGAGAATAACAATCTGTTGCTTCACATGATAATATGATGACTCTCACAAAAAATAAACTTGAGCTAAAAAGGCCAGATAATAAGAACAACATACTATATGATCTCATTTTTATGAAATTTAGAAAAAGTTCATAGTAATTATAATTATTTTAACAGTCACTATATTGTTTATCCTTGGAGAGGGCATCATGGCTTCTGTGGTGCTTGTAATGTTCTGCTTCTTGATCTTCAGTGCTAGTTACAATAAAGTGCTCATTGAGGAAAATCTACTTCTGAAATATGTGCCTTCCTATATTTTATAGTATTGTATACTGTTTAAGTAAAGAGTATATGTAAAATAATTTTCAAACACATAGATTAGTCTTTTCAACAGTTTTGGGTTAAGTATCTTTTTAAAGTCTAAAAATTTTTCATAAAAAACTTGAAAATACATACATTTCAAACAATAGTAAAGCATTCAGCAAAAATTACACATATGTAAAAGATAGATATATACATATGCATATATGGGATTCCCAGGAGGGACTAATTTATAAAGAACCTGCCTGCAAATTCAGGAGATGCATTGTGGGTTCGAGAGGGAAGTGGCAACCCACTCCAGTATTCTTGCTTGGAGAAAACCAAGGACAGAAGAGACTGATGGGCTGTAGAACATAGGGCCTCGAACAGTTGGACATGACTGAAACAATAGCACACACGCACTTACACATATATATGTAAACTTCCACAGTTATCACACTATTCAATTGTGTACTTTTCAAAACATGATTGCTTTTGAAAAAGTTTCACTTTGAAATATAATTTCTGAAACATAAATTTTGATTTCTGTTAGGCATGAAATACTTGCACATTTCAGCAGTTCATTTAAATAATTATGACCTTATTTTGGTCAACACTGATGTAAATGTAAATGTGTTATTTGTTATCTCTAATTGCAAAAGTAACTCCATTCTACCCTATGTTGCATTCAAACTTTGTCAACTCAAAGTTCTGTCAGGGAAATTACAGTAACTGTATGCATACACAGTTTTTAAGAACAATAAATTATATCCTTAAAATAAAATCTTGACACAGATCCATGAATATATGTATACTAACCTAACTTTTCAAAATAGAAGATATATATGTATCTATAATGTAACATAAACAAATGTTAGTCTGATCTGTAATTTTATCCTATATTACATGCAGATGCAATGGTATAAAATAAACAGCCTACATAATTATTTTTGTAGTTTAACATACATTTCTGCTCTACTATGAGCCAATAAAAGTGAACTAGAGAAACATGATCTTTACATTTTTCATAACATATATTCTGAAATAAACAATCTTTGAAAATATGAAGCTTTCAAGTGTCATAAGGAGAGAATAAAATGTATTTTATACCATTCTAACATCTCATGAGGTCTCTCTAAAATACTCATGGTGAAAAGAAAATTTATTTTTCATTTTGAAATAATTTACATATGAATCAAATTTCAATATGTTCAAGATGTTTGCCAAACACTTTTAAATCAACAAAAGCAAGTGTAGTAAGATGACCATTTTTCTTTGTTGTTTCTGTTACAAGAGTTTTTGTTACAGGAAATTACGCTCTGTTTCCAGCTAACGATTGGTTTCAAGGAGAATGGGTTTTGCTCAGTTTATTTCTACCCTGGAGAAGTTTCTTATGCATATGTTTAGAAAATAATTGAGAATTCTTGCTGTTTTTTTCCCAGAGATTCTTTTAAGTACACTTCCAAGATCACATTTAGGACATAAGTAGAAATGGCACAATAAGTCTCTTGTGTTACTTACTTAATGGTGAGCAATGCAGTCAACATTTTAACCAATAGAATGATTTAAATATTTCTGGTAGATGAAACTTTGCTGATATTGTTTTCATCTATGAATCATCTGTCTAGTCCTCATCTTATATCATGCTCCCTTTTAAAGTTTGATAGCAAAGCTATAAGTTCCATAGTAACTTATTTTAAAAAAATGTTTTTAATCAAGATATTGTTGCTTTATGAATTAAATAACAATAAAAAGAAAATATAAGCAAAATATCTACTACTTTAACTTTCTGGATTTCTTTTCCTATGGTCCAATAACAAGCCATAAGCATTAAAATGCATTAACTGTTGTTATATGCATGCATGTGTGCTAAGTCACTTCCGTCATGTCCAACTCTTTGCGACCCCATGGACTGTAGCCTGCCAGACTCCTCTGTCCATGGGATTCTCCAGGCAAGAATACTGGATTGGGCTGTCATTTCTTCTTTCATTGATATATGCATATATCTCTTTAATTCTATAATTTATGCTGCAAAGAAATACTGTCATAAAATCATCTTGAGTAAATTCATATATATTTCCTTTATAAACATTAACCTCCCACCCAAACAGCATCTGTTATTTGAAATCTCTTTCCAATTTGTTACATCCTTTCATATTTCTCCAGAAATTTAAAATTCACTAAGCTTGCAAAGTCATTGTCTGCAGATATTTTTCTAATAACCATAGCCATAAAGAAGTATTTTCCTCTCCTAAAATGTCATAGTATTTTATCAGTATTTTTACCAAAATATTTAATGCTCAACCATTTATTGAATAATATTTTGAAGTAGACTTACTCTCTTGTTTTTTAAATACACAAAGAGTAGAAATCTGGTTCTACAACTAAATATGATTCCTAAAATATCTTAACATTTGCATTAAGTACTTATTATTGCTCTTAATATATTGAATTAAAAATTCAATGTTCTTATTTTTTTCCTAACAACTACCTACTCAATTCCATTGTTAAAGTATCTACTTGCTTCCAAAGAATATTGAACAAAATGATAACTCAGGGCAGTTCTATATATTTTCTGTCACTTTCTGTTATTAAAATGTATTTTGCATTCTAATGATTCAATTTCATATTTGATTTTAATCTCGCCCCTACACTTAGCATGATTGATTGAGTCAGATCTTCAGTGATTTTGTGTTCAAGATGAACAAATACTTCATTACTCTTCATGTCTATTTCTCTCACACCTTCCTCTTCTTGCTTCCAACTTGATTCCAGTCCTGAAGGTGCAATACCTCCAGCCTACAGAGAGGGCAACTGATCAGAAAATGAGATTTGGCTTCCCAGGTGGAACTAGTGGTAAAGAACCCACCTGCCAATGTAGGAGATGCAAGAGATGTGGGTTTGATCACTGGGTTGGGAAGATTCCCCTGGAATATAAAGTGGCAATCCAATTCAGTATTCTTGCCTCAAAATGTCCATGGACAGAAGAGCCTGGAAAGCTACAGTCTATGGAATCACAAAAAGTCAGACAAAACTGAGCAAACACTCACAATGATACTAAAAGCACAATCAGGGTGACTTCAGTGGGGAAAGGAGTGTCTGCCATGTGTCCCTATTGGAATGGCATTAATATCCTTTGCAATTTGGTCATCTTGCCTTCTGCACTGTTTTCTTAAGGTGATATTATCAAAACCAAATCAATCATCCTTGAGAGGCAACTCATGTGGTTTTTGGGTCTCTGACAGCAATTTCAAATAACCATGCATTCTCATGTTTTAGGATTTCTTAAAGTTGCTAAACATCTTCTCATTTTGTGCATCACAGCACTGTCAGACTGATGGCAATTTCCAAAAAAAGAATCTCTTTAATATGGGCCTTTGAAAATTGAGTGACTTTGGAGTCATCGTTGGGCAATATCCTATTACTTGCAGATGCAGGGAAAGTGCTTATTAGTGCTTTACACATGCATGCTACATGCTTTTTGTTACCTGTTACAAGAATTAGTGAAAGGTGAAACTCTATTAAATGATCTAACACCATAGATCCAGATTTTGTAGGACTCTGATCATATCCAGTTTCATAATCCACAAAATTATGAATCATATATGGAAGTATTTGATATGATAAAAATTACAACAAACTACACATTATGAAAGGACTGTATTATCACAAGCACAATCAGAGCCATAACAAGAGATATTAACTTTCTGAAAGAATTATAATTTTGATTATAACTTTGCTGATTTTTTTTTACTTTTTTCTACAGAATACAAAAATAATGGAAAAAGATATTTCACAGAGAGAAGAGAAAGAAGATTCAATCTTTTCTTTAGCATGGTTGATTAATATTGTTTATTAGTGCTGATGACCTAGAGAAATTTCCCACAGCTCTGCAACATAAAGCTGTTGCAAACTCAAACTTCTTCAAGTGTTTCCATTATATGGGTTAATTGATTTCGAGATATTTTAGCTATCTTTTTAAGTAATTTTTAATTTGTTATACTTTTTCACTGTTTTGCTCTCAGCTTCAAATTGGTTTATTATGCATTTTACATTATGATAACATAAACTGTGTTTTAATTAAAAAAAAGTCAATGTTCACGGTGCCTCTCAAAGTTAAATAATTCTTCAAAGTGAAGATGTTGTCAGTATTCTCTTAAGTGTACAATTCAGAGTTTATGAGTATATTCACAGAATTGCAAACATCACAATCATTATCATTTTGACAATTCAAAAGAAAAAGAGCACTACATGGCCATTATCAATTTACCCCTAATACCTCAACACTTGGAGAAGGAAATGGCAACCCACTCCAGTATTCTTGCCTGGAGAATCCCATGGACAGAGGAGTTTGGTGGGCTACAGTCCACGGGTCGCAAAGAGTCGGACATGACTGAGCAACTTCAGTTTCACTTAAACTGCTTTCTGTATTTATAAATTTTCCTTTAATTGCATTGCATATAAACAGAATCATAAAATACGTGTTTCTTTTTTCTGACTTATTTCTTCTTTCTTAGGCAAAAATGTAACATTTTATTCATCCAGGCATTCACTGATGGAAACATGCATTATTTCTGCTTTGGGCCTTTAAGGTGTAATAACACTAAGTCTTAATATATAAGCTTTTCTGGGAACATATATTTTCACTTATGTTGGGAATATACCATGTAGTATAATTGCTAGACCATGCGGTGACTATGTTTAACATGTGTGAACTAAATAACTACCTTGTTTTGGGTATTATTTTCTGCTGTGCAGACCTTACAAACTGTGCGTGCCTTAACTCTTACTTTCATATTCTTCTTTTTCATTTCTAGTTTGGCAGTGTTTAATTCTCACAATGTTCTTTATCTTTTGTTTTATTTTTTCTTTACATATAGTTTGGTGACTGTCATCATTCCATTTCCTATTAATATCCTCATAAATTGACTATCAAGTTTTACTTTCTATTTCATATATAGAAGTTTTTACATTTCAAAGTATGTGATCTTTTTCCTCTCAGTATATGCTTTGTGTCTCAACTAAAATAGTGTCTTCAATTATATTTCAATTTTATATAACCATTAAGTTTTCAAAGTAAGTACATTTAATCAGATAACAACACATAAGGAAGATTTACTAAAATTCCTTTTAAAATTGACAGAATAGTGTATATTGATTTAAAAAATCATGTATTACATTAACTTAGATATATATTTATTCATATACCATAAACTATATATTTTATATACTTATATGATATATATATATATATATATATACACACACACACGCATATGCTATATATATTGAACAGACCCTTCCAAATGTAAGGCTCTGAAGCTTAAGCTTCATTACCTTCAAGGTAGCTGTGTCTAAAATAATTTTTTCATAAATGGTGACTCCATGTTAGTATAATTTAATACCAGTCAAAAGTTGAAATTTTGTCGTATTTATTATAAATGTATATAATTCAGATATATAGTAAAGTTATCCATTCACTTATTCATGAGTCTGCCTAAGAAAGAGTAAATTTACACATATGTATGTTCTAAGTGGTAAAAAAAAAATGAGCATAGTGTTGTGTGAAACAAAAATTACCTCATTAAATGGTATATTAAAGAGGGTATAATGTGTTATACAGCTTGCTATGAAAGTAAAAACATGTGATAAGATAGAAAATAACTGACATGCTTTAAGAGAAGGAAACCAGCCAAGTTTAGACTATACATTGTGAAAATGGCTGCTGGGGTAACATCATATTTAAGCTCATCAAATAAATAGCATATGTATACCTGTGGTGGATTCATTTTGATATTTGGCAAAACTAATACAATTATGTAAAGTTTAAAAATAAAATAAAATTAATTTAAAAAATAAATAGCATAAATGAATAACAAGCATGCATTACACATATTAATTTACTTAATATTATGATGCTTAAAGTAATGTATTTTGGTGGTGGACTTTGTTACAGCAGAAGAAAACATCCACAGACCTTCTTTTTATCAAAAGAATAATTTCACTAGAGACAACTATAAAAATATGATAATGTATGACAGTGGACATTGTTGTAAGGGAATACACCAAATGGAGAAGCACTCATTCAGTCTACAGCATCACAGTGAGAAGAGCAGGAGCACCTGTGGCCTGTGCGGGAGGCTCCACCTCCTGACTCCCACCCTACCTCAGAGCCATTGAAGCATTAGACAAGGTGCTCTGCTTTGAGTAGATCAGGACAAGAACATGGAAATTCTTACTTCTCAGCTACAGTCTTGTCCAGGTACTATGATTTCAACCTGACAGGGACAGTTTTCTGACATTTTCACCACCCACCATCCCAAACACATGTCACAGAAACTCTACCATCGGCAGATACTGCTAAAAAGATGAAATCTCCTGGGCTGCATCCATCCTCACGAGTCAGAGCTCTACCTCAGCTATGGCAGATTGAGATGCCAAGGGCCCCAATCAGCTTGAACCCAAGCTTGCTTATAGGACAGAGATGTACATGATAGAAGGAAAATCCAAAAGGATCAGGGATCACTCAGCCATTCTCCATCAAGTGCCTAGTAGGAATAGCTGTATCACTTTTGTAATAGGACGTTTCTGTCCTCAGACAGCAGGGCAGCAAATCTGTCCCAGGTAAGGAGAAGCCATAAAGGCAAAGAGTTTTGCAGCTCTACTTGAAATGACTACTTCCTGGTGACTCAGCTGGTAAAGAACCTGGCTGTCAATGCAGGAGATGCAAGTAGACGTGGGATTCGATACCTGAGTTGGGAATATCCCCTGAAGAAGGAAATGGCAACACGCACCAGTATTCTTGCCTGGAAAATTCCATAGAGAGAGGAGCCTGATGGGCTATAGTCCACAGGATCTCAAAGAGTTGAACATGACTGAACACGCATGCACACACACCTTGAAGTGACTAACTTGGAGCAAAACGTATAGAATCCCATGCCTAAAGGCATTGTTGGAAAGAATGGAAATACTGGAAGAGAAAAATTTGAATGAATTGGTAGCTCCCTGATATAAGAAGCCAAAAGTTTAATAGACTCGGGCGAGGTGACAGTTATTAAGAATAACCCTCCTGGGAGCCAGCACTGGGAGTTAGAAGAGTTGTGCATGTGAACTTGACTGCATCCACTCAGGAGCAATAAAACTGGACACAAGGCAGGTGGGCAAGCATTCCACAAGCTTCACCTGAATCAACAAAAAGCAGAGATTTTAATAGCACAAGAGGCTTAAACAGAACTTCCGACCAAATAGTGACTGAAAATCAACTTCCTCCACCCAGTAGCCATTCTTAGGAAACCAGGTTTAAAAATGAAATCACACGCATCCCTTAGTTTGGAAGGTTGTAGGCATGCCCGCATGCTCCTTCTCTTCAATAATGAATGGGTGAAGGAAAACTTTAAACTACTAGTCCCTAGTTGAATGCAGGGCAAAAATGTAAACTCGGTGAACTGCAATGGCAACCTCCAGTTCTAATGTATTTCTCCAAATATATTAGAAACAACTTAACAGGCTAATGGATTTAAACACAATCTTTGATCAGCAAATGGCTTATGAAAACTCAGAGGTGAAAGTTCAGTAGATAAGCTGAAAGATAAAACCCAAGAGAGAAAAACATAAGCAGGTATACCGGAGGCTGCACACTGCATGAGAAATGCAATCTGCAGAATAAGCTAAGTAGAGTCACTTAAACAAACAGAATGTCTAACCAATAATGATAATAACAACTACTACCAGAGGTAGGGAAGCAAATGGGGGTTGTTACCAAAAAGTGCTATGTTTTATTATTTAAAAGTCAAGTTTTATAAAACTAAACATTGAGAGATCAAAGCAAATGAACAAAAGAGTAAAAACAGAACAAAGTAAGCATGTGTGAGCCACACATAAGACCTAAAGAACAGGCAATATGAACTGTTTTAAGGAGCCTAAGGGTGGACTTAGGATACACTTATTTCAAGCCAGCTACTTTAAATATGTTCAAAGAACCAAATGAGACATTTTAAAATATAAAGGAAGATATGAGACAACATTGCATCAATTAGAGAGTATCACAAAAGATATTGCCTTTTTTAAAAAAGGGGCCAAATAGAAATTTTATGTTTAAAAAGTATAACAAGTGAAATGAAAAATTCCTAATGTGTCTCAACAATAGATTTTGACTGGAAGAAAAGAACTAGCGAGCCTGAACTTAGTCCAATAAGGAACATGCAATCTGCAAAACAGAGCAAAATGAAAACAAAGGGAACTGCAGAGACATGTAGAACACCATTAATTCCACTAAGATATGAGTAATAGGGATATTTCAAGGAGAGATTAGAGGGAAATTGACAGAAAATAGTGCACAAGGACATAATGGCAATGACTGAAAGCTTCCCTTAAATTGAAGAAAAACATTATTTTACATATACTAAAATCTCAGTAAATTTCGAGAAGGGTAAATGTAAAGATTCAACCCGGAACCATAACAAGCTAAAATGTTAAAAATCAAATTAAAGAAAAACTCTTAAAAGCAGAGAGAGAAAAAAACAGTATATCACTTACTAGATAAATTCAACCATACCAATTATTACTCAGAAAATAATACAGAAAGGAGCAAAAGGTTAGGCTCCAATGCCTATGATATTCTTTCATAAGTAGGTAAGAGTGACTTATCTATAATATGCATGGCACTGACTCACACTGAAAATTGAAAGAGTAGAATCCCGCAAATGCGTAAAGAGAACATATGCCCCCATTTCTGCAAAAAGATGCAGTAGGGTAAAATGGATACATTGAGAACCATCTGATTATTTAATTCATATTCTTTTTATATGCTAAGGGGGTGTTATTGTTTATATTAATTTAGATAAAACTGATTATATAGCTGATGATATTTACCAGCATGATACTAATATAGAAATTTAGCTAATAATGAACTAAAATAATAAACTCCTTACAGTTTACACTTATTTAATAGCATGAATTTAATGTAAAATGTGTAATTCCTCCTATAATGAGAAATAATTAAAATATATAAAATCTTTTTTCATGGTTTACATTTATACTTTTCATCTCTCTACAGGGAAATTTCAGAGTTTCATTGAAGAAGAAATATGGGCAGTCCTAAGATGGCAGAGGAATACGATGGGGAGACTACTTTCTCCCCCACAAATTCATCAAAAGAACATTTAAACACTGAGTAAATTCCACAAAACAACTTCTCAATGCCGACAGAGGACATCAGGCACCAAGAAAAGCAGCCTATTTTCTTCGAAATGAGGTAGGAAAAACTATAAAAGACAAAAGAAGTAGGGATGGAGCTGCATTCCAGGAAGGGAGTCTTAAAAAGAGAAAAAAATATAAAAGACAAAAAAAGAGACAAAAGAGGTAGGAATGGAGCTGCGTCCCAGGAAGGGAGTCTTAAAAAGAGAGATGTTTCCAAACACCAGGAAACACTGCTGAGTCTGTAGTGAGCCTTGAAAGCACAGAGGGCAACATAACAGGGAGGAAAAATAAATAAATAATTAAACCCCACAGATTACGAGCCCAACAGTAATTCCCCCAGTGGAGAAGCAGTGCAGATGCCTGCACCCACCACTAGCAAGCAGGGGCTGGGCAGGGAGTCGCGGGCTGCATCTCTTAGAGTAAGGACCCGGCCTGAATGCCCCGAGGGCAATCTGAGCTAACTAACTTGGGCTAGCAAACCAGACTGTGGAATAGCTACCACACGAAAAGCCCTAACCTAAGACACCGCGGGGCCCACACACAGAACAAAGGACTGAACAGAACTAGCTGGCTGCAGACCATCCCCCTCTGGTGACAGGCAGCCAGAGCCGGAAGCGGCCAATCGCAGCCCCAGAGAGACATTATCTACCAAACTACAAGCAGGCTTCTTTGCTAACTAAGATTTCTTGGGGTTCTGGACGGTCAACATCTGCCTGAGAAGGTGTGCCGGTTGTACACCCAGAAAACCAAGCGGCAGGGATGGGGGAGGCAATAAGTCACAGTGACCGCACTCGCTGAACACCTCATCACCTGAGCTGCTCGGACCTGGGAAGGGCACAAAACGCAGGCCCAACCGAGTATGCACCTCTGAGGACTACCTGAGTGCCTGAACCTGAGCAGCTTAGACCTGGGAGGTGCATGCAGCCCAGGGACAGCCTCGGACAGTTCCCAGCAGATAAACCTAGAGCCTGAGCAGCATAGGCAGGGAGGGCACACACACCGTGAGCGGGCACAGGCCCAGTGTGGCTGAGACACTGCGAGCACATGCCAGTGTTATTTGTTTGCGGCGCCCCTCCCTCCCCAGAGCACAACTGAACAAGTGAGACTAAAAAAAGTGTCCACCACGGTCCCCCTTGTGTCAGGATGGAAATCAGACACTGAAGAGACCAGCAAACAGAAGAAGCTAAAACAGAGGGAACCACCTTGGAAGTGACAGATGCAATAGATTAAAACCCTGTAGTGAGTACTGACTACACAGGAATGGGAAGAGTTGGACACTGCTGAGTGACTAACACTTTGATACCAGCAGCCAAGCCACAGCTCTGTTTTAATATAGGTTCCTTTTGTGCACATATATACACCATGATGAAATAGAGGAATTTTGCCCATAATAGAATTGAGAAAAGAAAGGAGGAGACATTTTTTGTAAGTGTTTATTAAGCAAGTGTTTATTAAGTACCTTAGGTAGAAAGATGTGCTAAGTGCTATGAATAATACAGATAAAAGAACAAACTTTTATTTTGGAAATATGACAAACCGGATTATTTGAACCAACTATCTCATTTAAAAAGTCTACAAGCAATAAATGCGGGAGAGGGTGTGGAGAAAAGGGAACCCTTTTACACTGTTGGTGGGAATACAAACTAGTACAGCCACTATGGAGAACAGTGTGGAGATTCCTTAAAAAACTGGAACTAGAACTGCCTTATGACCCAGCAATCCCACTGCTGGGCATACACACAGAGGAAACCAGAATTGAAATAGACACGTGTACCCCAGTGTTCATCGCAGCACTGTTTCTAGTAGCCAGGACATGGAAGCAACTTAGATGTCCATCAGCAGATGAATGGATAAGAAAGCTGTGGTACATATACACAATGGAGTATTACTCAGCCATTAAAAAGAATACATTTGAATCAGTTCTAATGAGGTGGATGAAACTGGAGCCTATTATACAGAGTGAAGTAAGCCAGAAAGAAAAACACCAATATAGTATACTAATGCATATATATGGAATTTAGAAAGATGGTAATGACAGCCCTGTGTACGAGACAGCAAAAGAGACACAAATGTATAGAACAGTCTTTTGGACTCTGTGGGAGAGGGAGAGGGTGGGATGATTTGGGAGAATGGCATTGAAACATGTATAATATCATATAAGGAACTGCCGGGAGCCGGTGAGGCATTCCACTCATGACAAAGGTCATGAGGAAGGAGGCTCGGCATACGCAAAGGCGGGATTGAGCTTCGGGAGTCCGCCCGGATATTCTGGAGCATTTTCCCCCAAAAAACTAGAGTCTTCCTACTTTATTGCTTTGTGCTTTCACCTCTGACCTTACTGGGGGCTCTCCTCTACCACCATCTTGCTCTCTCTGTCAAAGAGTTAACTTACAGCTCCAATTAATAAAGTTCCTGGGCAATTAGGAGTGTTTAAATCCAAACTCCTCAGATGGCTCTCTAACTCACCTGACAAGTTTACCCGAACTCCTACAGCTATGCATACGATTGTTTACTGTCTCCCAGCCTCCAGAGGCACGGGAAGCTTAAGATATTCAAATAGCTTAGAGCCTCTCAGAGAGTTAGAAACTGTCAGAATAAGACTAGTAAAGGATTTCATTGATGAGCCAATGCTTGCTGCCAAGTTTTCACATCCCCTGAATTGTATCCTTGAATATGTATTAATTAATATAGTTGGTATATAGAAAAAATAAGTAGTGGCCTTGGTGTTAGTAACTTTAGACCCTTAAGGTAATAAATTCTTTCCTTTGTTGTAAACCCATTACACATCCGCCCTATAGGAATGCAATTTTATCTTCGGAAGATGGCGCCAAACCTTAAAATAATTACTCTTAGAGAAAATAAGTCTTTGTTGATAAGTCCTTGTCAAGAGTCATAAAATATTAGTAGGCCTTCTGGCCAGAAGATGATGTAAATCACCTAAACCATTTGTATACGATAAATTTGCAGGAAAGAAACCCTGATTTTTGATAAGGATCAAAAACTGCTGACTTTGCATCCCCTATTATCCTCTATGTGTAACTTAGGATATAAAAACCCCCGTTGAAAATAAAGCTATGGGCCTTGCTCACCAGCGCTTGGTCTCCCCATGTCATTCTTTCCTTTAACTTCTGGCTGAAGTCTCCATCTGGAGCGCGGAACCCACCATGCTTACTAATTATGCCTGGGCTTCTAAGACCCACTCGAGAAGGTGTCTAGGGTGAGGCACCTTCCACTATTCGAGAGGGCGCCTGCGGCCTACTTAAGTGGTGCAAACTTCTTGTCTTGAAGTTTTATTGGTCTCCCGCATAAACCAAGCTACTCAGCCTCTTTTCTCCACTGAATTTTCCTACTGAGCTATCCTCATTCTATTATTCTTTGTATCTCTAATTAGCATATAAATAGTCACCTAGGCCGTCTCTCCTTTGAATACCCTGGATCAGCCCGGGCTGGACCCCGGCAAGAAACGAATCACCAGTCCAGGTTCGATACATGATACAGGATGCTTGGGGCTGGTGCACTGGGATGACCCAGAGGGATGGTATGGGAAGGGAGGTGGGAAGGAGGTTCAGGATGGGGAACACGTGTACACCTGTGGTGAATTCATGTTGATGTATGGCAAAACCAATAAAATATTTTAAAGTAATTGGCCTCCAATTAAAATAAATAAATTTAAATTAAAAAAAGAAGAAAAATGCACGATGATTTACAAGTGCAACATCTTTTTAAAAAGGAAACAATGATTATCAATATCTAAACAGATCACTGAGTATAGAATTTACCACACAGCAGCCCTGGAAAATTATGTAGGGTAAGTCAAACATTTCAGGGAAGAGTAATATATATATACATATATATATATATATATATATATATAT
>NW_011495068.1:741963-763885 GCF_000754665.1 Bison bison bison | reverse complement strand
TATATATATATACCTATATTAAATATTTGGTTTTCAATTGAACTCCATTTAAATATAATCAGTTCAGTTCAGTTCAGTTGCTCCGTCATGTCCGACTTTTTGTGACCCCATGAATCGCAGCACGCCAGGCATCCCTATCCATCACCAACTCCTGGAGTCCACCCAAACCCATGTCCATTGAGTCGGTGATACCATCCAACCATCTCATCATCTGTCATCCCCTTCTCCTCCTGCCATCAATCTTTCCCAGCATCAGGGTCTTTTCAATTGAGTCAGCTCTTCTTATCAGGTGGCCAAAGTACTGGAGTTTCAGCTTCAGCATCAGACCTTCCAATGAATACCAAGGACTGATCTCCTTTAGGATGGACTGCTTGGATCTCCTTGCAGTCAAAGGGACTCTCAAGAGTCTTCTCCAACACCACAGTTCAAAAGCATCAATTCATCGGTGCTCAACTTTCTTTATAGTCCAATTCTTACATCCATACATGACCACTGGAAAAACCATAGCCTTGACTAGATGGACCTTTGTTGGCAAAGTAATGTCTCTACTTTTTAATATGCCATCTAATTTGGTCATAACTTTCCTTCCAAGGAGTAAGCATCTTTTAATTTCATTGCTGCAATCACCATCTGCAGTGAATTTGGAGCCCAGAAAAATAAAGTCAGCCCACTGTTTCCCCATCTATTTGCCATGAAGTGATGGGACCAGATGCCATGATCTTAGTTTTCTGAATGTTGAGCTTTAAGCCAACTTTTTCACTCTCTTCTTTCACTTTCATCAAGAGGCTCTTTAGTTCTTCTTCACTTTCTGCCATAAGGGTGGTGTCATCTGCATATCTGAGATTATTGATATTTCTCCTGGGAATCTTGATTTCAGCTTGTGCTTCCTCCAGCCCAGGGTTTCTCATGATGTACTCTACATATAAGTTAAATAAGCAGAGTGACAATATACAGCCTCAACGTACTCCTTTTCCTATTTGTAACCAGTCTGTTGTTCCACATCCAGTTCTAACTGTTGTTTCCTGACCTGCACACAGGTTTCTCAAAAGGCACGTCAGATGGTCTGGTATGCCCATCTCTTTCAGAATTTTCCAGTTTTTTGTGATCCACACTGTTAAAATATAATAGTTTGACCAAAACCCTACCTTGAGTAACAGCAATATTTCCTTTTTTATTGTATCATACATGATATTTAATCCAAAAGAAATTACACAGAAGTTAACAAATATTTTACCCTTTTGTCTTTCCTACACAATTTATATATATATATCCAATTATCACTTGTCAATTATTAAGGAAAAAAGCAAAACTCAATGAATAATATAACTAACGGTTATGCAAAGAAAGTCAACTATGTCTTTCACTATTTGTTTCACTTTTATTATTTTTAAAGAAATTAATAATGAATCATAAAATTTAAATAATTGGGTACCTTTCCTTAAACTTTAATCTTTCCGGATAAGAATGATATTGCTGATAATAAGTTTTCCCAAATGTATGTGGAACATACATTTCTATGTGAAAACATATTTTCCACATAGAAATATTTATTTACATATTTTATGTAAATACATTTTTATGGGTGTACATAGAAATACATTTTTACATATTTAAAAATTATATAAAATTTGATGTACCCTTTAATGACTTTAAAAAAATGTGTCCACGTTGTTAATATAATTCTGTTTTTTGTTTTTTTTTTTTTGTACTTTAACCACTGTATAGTGATTCATTCTGTGACAATACATTTTGTTATATTCAAAGTTTGGACACTTAGATTACATATCATAGGAAAAAAATATAACTAATATTAACCCAACTAGAAAAGCATTACTTTTTCCACATAATGTTCTTCTACAGGGAGTTAATTGCTTGCTAATATTGAATCCATAGCTCATGGATATCAATGCTGAAGGCGGTGTGATATTTTTTGGTCTTCCCCTTTTAACTGTATTTCAGGAATTGGAACTGCAAACATTGTGATAATTTTGAAGAAAGAGGATGAAAACAGGTTGTATAAATATATAGGCCAGTTGATCTCCTTTTCAGAGTGCTTCCCTGAAACTCTCACCCAGAGTTTTCTACATTAGATTGTTAACCAGTCACATGACATATGGACACTATTAAAAGCAATGAATGACTGATAATTACTTTTTATTTTTTTATTGAGCACAATAATATCCAAATAAAATAGAGTTTATATTGCTAAGAAAATGAGAATAGATGGCATTTGTAAATTTTCTATGATAAACAATGCCACAATAACATTCTTTTAGGATTATATCTGGGCATATGTATATGTATTTCTAGTGTATGCATAGTAGTATAAACACAAGATTACAGATAGGATGACTAAGTAGCTTATTGCTCAAACTGCAATTATTTTTAGAATAAAAAAGGGAGCTATGAATTATTATGCCAGGAAAACAGGTAAATATTGAGCCTGTTCCATGCAAAACCCATCTTAATTTGATTCATCTTAATCATATAGTATATGCCTCTTTGAATTAACTGGTCATTGCTAAATCACAAAGTAGCATGAACTATGATAAAACCAACAGTATTTGAGCTTTCCCTTTGTTTGCCATCCTAGCCAAAGTGTAAATTTAGACCTAATGTTCAGGCTTTTGGTGGTGGTGTTGTTGTTTTCTGGTATGATCTACAAAAATATACTCATAGCATTAATCAGCATATCCATGGTTATCTGGAATGTTTATGCTTGTTTTCTATTCAAGTTTTTTTTTTTTTTTTAATTGATGGTTTCAGGGATGAAGCAGACTCTATCTAACCAAATAATATTTTAGGAATGGTGGGATTACATCCTATGTCCATCCCCCTGTAGAGGGATCCTTTGTGAGTATTTTTATAAATTCTGAATTAGTGTTAAAACAATTGCTTTCAGAGGAAATATCAGTGTGATATCATACCTGTACTCCTGGAGATAGCTGCATGTGACTAAGATCTTGCCTGAAAAAATGCTGTGTGAAGCCACTGAGTTCAGTTCAGTTTAGCCACTCAGTAGTTGCCAAATCTTTGCAACCCCATGAACTACAGCATGCCAGGCTTCCCTGTCCATCTCCAACTCCTGAAGCTTGCTCAAACTCATGTCCATTGAGTTGATGATGCCATCTAACCATCTCATCCTCTGTCACCCCCTTCTCTTTCTGCCTTCAATCTTTCCCAGAATCAGGGTCTTTTCTAGTGAGTTAGTTCTTCTCATCAGGTGGCCAAAGTTTTGGAGCCTCAGCTTCAGCATCAGTCCTTCTAATGAATGTTCAGGACTGATATTCAGTCCTTTAGGGTGGACTGGTTGGATCTCCTCACAGTCCAACATCACAGTTCAAAATCATAAATTCGTTGGTATTCAGTTTTCATAATGGTCCACCTCTCACATCTATACACGACAGCTAGAAAAACCACAGCTTTGACTAGATGAACCTTTGTCGGCAAAGTAATGTCTCTGCTGCTTAATATGCTGTCTAAGTTGGTCATAGCTTTCCTTCCTAGTAGCAAGCGTGTTTTAATTTCATGGCTGCAGTCACCATCTGCCGTGATTCTGGAGCCCCCAAAAATAAAGCCTGTCACTGTTTCCACTGTTTCCCCATCTATTTTCCATGAAGTGATGGGTCCAGATGTCATGATCTTAGTATTTTGAATGTTGAGTTTTAAACCAGCTTTTTCACTCTCCTCTTTCATTTTCATCAAGAGGCTTTTTAGTTGTGCTTCGCTTTCTGTCAAAAGGGTGTGTCATCTGCATATCTGAGGTTTTTTATGTTTCTCTTGGCAATCTTGATTCCAGCTTGTGCTTCATCCAGCCTGATGTTTCACATGATGTACTCTACATACAAGTTAATAAGCAAGGTGTTAATATACAGCCTTGACATACTCCTTTCCTAATTTGGAACCAGTCCATTTTCCATGTCTGGTTCTAACTGTTGCTTCTTAACTCACATATAGATTTCTCAGGAGATACATCACAATATCTGGGCAAAGATGCATTTCATCACTTTGAAAGTGAAGGTAAATTGCAATTACATTAGTTCCTTATTTCTGCTGTAGCAGTTTAATTCCTTCATTCCCTCTGTCACCTTCATTTATCTTAGCCAATAATAAAATATGTTGACAGGTTCTGGGTATTAAGACATATGTTCTCTAGTACTTAATAATCCTACATATCCTATATTATAAGGATTAGAAGCAAACATTTTGCATCTTACTACAGTTTATGTGTATCTTGCCTCCATTTAACTTATAAATTTGAGAAGACTTTGTCTACTGTGTTTTTAGTAGTATTGTTAAAGTTACTGTTTTTGTATTTAACCCATTTATGTATTTGTATTTAACCTGTTTACATATGTGCTAACTCTAACTCATAGTAGGATTTTTTTCCTCATGTGTTTTATAGTTTTGGATTGTGAGCTCATTATTTTTGACCACAGTCTAAGGAAAAAAAAAAAATGTTTCTTTTCATCTCTCAGGGATGATAGTTCTTTTTTTCCCCCTTGCTAGCCAGTTCTTTTCAAATTCCTTATTGTCTCTGTACTAATTCCTTTATTTTTCTAGCCAGCTCCTTGCTCAGTATGAAGTCTTTCATGCATGCTAAACATAGATATATATCTCAATTCTAACCTACTTCTCATGTTCAAAGTTTAAATTCCTGTCCCCAGTGAGGCATCAAAACTTAAGCTTCTAAATTCCTCAAATTAACAACCTTCACCATGAAATATTCAGTGTTCTTTTTTTTTTTTCACTTGATTTTAACTCCTGAGTGTTTTTTCTGTGTTTCCTTGAAAATGTATCTAGTCATTTAATGGAATTTTCTGAAGCATTTTACAATGCTTACAGTAAGAGAGTTTTCAGATTATCTAATCTCTCATATAGTCTTTTATCATAATTTTATGATTTTTTGATGACTTTCTAAAATTAAAAAAAGAACATTATTACTAATACCTGATAGTGAGGCAGTAATTTACCAACTTACTATGTATTATATAATTTCTTGCACTATATATATTTTAATGCTCACTGCTTTGTAAAATACAGTATTACTCTAGTTTTTTTAATATATGTAAGAAGTCTATATTTATTGACATTCATTGGATATTTTAATTTAGGTAGGCTTGTTTCCACTCATTCAATCATTCATGCATGCACTCATCCATTTATTTTACAATATATGCACCGTATAGTGGGAGAGGTGTTTATAAAACAAAAGCAATGAAAACATAATTATCCAATTGTAGTTACAATGATAACTGTGAAAACAGATTGCAGTTTACAGTAAGAGCTTATGGCCATATAAGTGATCAAAGGAGACTTCCAAAGGATGTCATATTTAAACACTGACATAAAATTTGTATAAGTACAGACTATGTTAAAGTTGTGTGCATGTATGTGATGTACAGTGGGTGCTGATGTGTATGTATGTTTGTCTATGGGAGAAACAGGGAGATAAGGAAGAACATATGTTAGTTTTAGCATGTAAATATAATTTTAGGCTATGAAAAGAAAAGTCACTGATCCACTTATAAAACCATAGAAGGATAATATGGAAGCATATTCCATTACAATAAAGAATCCAGGCTATTGACAAATCATGTGGGACATCATGGGTCATGTTAGAAGCCTTAGAAAAATATTGAGTGATTTTATTATATTGAACATATGGAGAGGGATAGTATGGTTCAAATATTTATTGGCTGTACTAATCCAAAATTTTCTGTATTAATGGTTACCTGAGATAAGCACTGTTAAGTATTGTGGTCTTCAAAGCTGATAAGTTGAAAATCCATGCATCCTTAAACATGTGAAAGAATGAAATTCGAGTACTACATAACACCATTCAACAAATAAACTCAAAATCGATTCAAGACTAAAATGTAAGCCCAGACACTATGAACTAGAGGAAAGCATAGGCAGAATATTCATTGAAGTAAATTACAGCAAGATCTTTTTTTTTTTACTCACCTCCTAGAGTAATGAAAATAAAAACAAAAATAAACAAATGAGATCTATTTAAACTTAAAAGCTTTTGCACAGGAAAGAAAATCACAAACAAGATGAAAAGACAACCCTCAGAATGGGAGGAAATATTTGTAAACAGTGCAACCAAATTAGTCTCCAAATTTTACAAACAGCTCATGCAGTGTGATATCAAAAATAAGCAAACAACTCAGTAAACAAATGAGCAGTAGACCTAAATAGATATTTCTCAAAAGACATACAGAGTGGTCAACAAACACATGAAAAGAAGCTCAATATCATTAATTATTAGAGAAATGCAAATCAAAACTTCACATCAGTTAGAATTGCCATCATTAAAAAAAAAAAAAAATCTACAAGCAATAACTGCTGAAGTGGATTTGGAGAAAAGGGACTCCTCTTACTTGGTTGAGGGGATGTAAACTGGTACAGCCATTATGAAGAACAGTATGGATGTTCTTTTAAAAAAATAAAAATAGAACTACCATATGACACAGCAATCTCACTCCAGAGAAAAGCATGATTCAAAAAGATACATACAGCTAAATGTTAATTGCAATCTTATTTACAATATCCAGAGCATGAAACTAATCTAAATGTCCTACAACAGAGGAATGGATAAAGAAGAGGTAGTACATATATATGGGCTTCCCTGGTGGCTCAGATGGTAAAGAATCTGCCTGCAATGCAGGAGACCCTGGTTTGATATCTCAGTCTGGAAGATCCTCCAGAGAAGGAAATGGCAACACGCTGTAGTATTCTTGCCTGGAGAATTTCATGGACAGAGGAGCCTATCCAGCTATAGTCCATGGGGTCGCAAAGAGTCAGACACGACTGAGCGAATAACACTTTCACTTTCAGTATATATATACGCTGGAATATTAGCCATAAAACTGAATGAAACTGTGCTATCTATAGTGATGTGGATGGCCCTAGAAACTGCATGCATGTGTGTTAGTCACTCAGTCGTGTCCATTGCTTTACAACCCTGTGGACTGTAGCCCACTAGGCTCTCCTGTCCATGGAATTCTCAAGGCAAAAATACTCGAGTAAGTTGTCATTCTCTTCTACAGAGGGTCTGCCCAACCCAGGGATAAAACCTGGGTATGCTGCATTGCAGGCAGATTCTTTACCATCTGAGCCACCTGGGAAGACCAGAGAGGCACACTGAATCAGAAAGAGAAAAACAAATGTCATATTGTTTATATGAGGAAAGATTAACATTTTTCTAGATAAAAAAGATTAATTTTTTAATTTTAAAAATTTATGTTTAATTGGAGGATAATTGCTTTACAATGTTGTGTTGGTTTCTGCCATATATCAACATTAATCAGCCATGAACTTATTTGTAAAGCAGAAAAAGAGACGCAGATGTAGAAAACAAATGTATGGATACCAAGGAGAGGGTGGTGTGATAAACTGGGAGATTCGGATTGATATACTCTCATGTATAAAATAGTTAACTAAGCTACTGTACAATACAGGAACTCTACTCAGTGCTCTGTGGTGATCTAAATGGGAAATAATTTTTTTAAAAGGTCTATGAATACATATGCCTGATTCAATTTGTCATGTGGCTGAAATTAACACATTGTAAAGCTACTATACTTCAATACAAATAAATAAAATTAAAAATAATCTGAGTAAGAAAGCAGATATGAGAAAGACATTACAACTTAAAAAAGGTAATGCTTTCAAATGAAATAGTATAGGAAGAAGAAGTGTAAAAATTAGCAGAGAAATTTTGACCAACTATATTGACAGGTCAGGTAATATGTGTGAATAACTAGTTCAATTATCAGTTAAGGGCTAGTTAGTTAGCTCCTTCTTTTTCATTAATACAGGCAGTTCTTCAATAAACAGTCTCATATTAGTGTCCTTAGGAACATATATCAATCACAATTTCTCTAGGAGAGACATTTAGAAATGAAATTTAAAGGTCACAGAGTACAAGCATTTTAACTTTCTGGTATAATTAAAATCTCTCCAAAATAATTGAGCCAATATACACTCTAATCACCAATGGCATCTCAGTTTCACAACTTTAAGGACATTGTCTTAAGAAATCAGTGGTGGAGCATCAAAGAAGTTACAATTATATAGTCACAATGACAGCAAAATGGACAGGTACCAATCCATGAACTTGCTAATGTCAAATCAAGGAAGGTAAGATATTTCTATTCTCTTTCACCAAAATCCAAGAACATGGAAAAAAAAAAATCCTAGCTCTCTTGGAGAAGAGAAAGAAATGGAACTCATGGAAATGGAAGTGAGGTTCTGAAACTAACCATGCATGTGTGTGCGTGTGTGACTTTGTGTGCACACAGTCGTGTCAGACCCCTTGAAATCCTATGGGCTATAGCTTGAAAGTACTTCCACACTATCCCCAATAAGGATTCAGACTTAAAGTAACCAAAGTTGAAAAAAAGAGGTGGCTTAGATATTCCAAGTTTTATAAGTGGTCATTTGTATGATACTTTGCCTATGTAGGCCTTGTTCTAAGCAAATAACAAATACCTGAATAAAACCTTAGGATGTGGGTGCTATATATATAACTTTAAAGAGAAAATTGAGATGTATATTTTGTTAAGGATTTTCCAAAGTCACAGAGAATTTTCATCTGAAGAACTGAGAGATTGTTGCTGAACCATGCAAAGATGCCGGATTTCTTGGCTCTGGAGGAAAGAATTCAATCCGGGACCAGAGACAAGGCTTGATCTCTCAGAGCTTTTGTGTAATAAAGTTTTCTTAAAGTATAAAGGAGATAGAGAAAGCTTCTGACATAGACATCAGAAAGGGGTAGAAAAAATACCTGATTGCTAGTGTTAGAAATGAAGTCATATACTCTCCAATAAAACAAAAGCATAAATAGATGGCTTTCTGAAAATCCCTTGCTTTTTCCATGACCAGCGGATGTTGGCAATTTGATCTCTGGTTCCTCTGCCTTTTCTAAAACCAGCTTGAACATCTGGAATTTCATGGCTCACATACTGCTGAAGCCTGTCTTGGAGAATTTTAAGCATTACTTTACTAGCGTGTGAGATGAGTGCAATCTTGGGGTAGTTTGAGCATTCTTTGGCATTGCCTTTCTTTGGGATTGGAATGAAAACTGACCTTTTCCTGTCATGTGGCCACTGCTGAGTTTTCCAGATTTGCTGACATATTGAGTGCAGTACTTTCACAGCATCATCTTTCAGGATTTGAAATAGCTCCACTGGAATTCCATCACCTCCACTAGCTTTGTTCATAGTGATGCTTTCTAAGGCCCACTTGACTTCACATTCCAGGATATCTGGCTCTAAGTTAGTGATCACACCATCGTGATTATCTGGGTCGTGAAGCTCTTTTTTGTACAGTCCTTCTGTGTATTATTGCCACCTCTTCTTAATATCTTCTGCTTCTGTTAGGTCCATACCATTTCTGTCCTTTATCAAGCCCATCTTTGCAAGAAATGTTCCCTTGGTATGTCTAATTTTCTTGAAGAGATCTCTAGTCTTTCCCATTCTGTTGTTTTCCTCTCTTTCTTTACATTGATTGCTGAGGAAGGCTTTCTTATCTCTCCTTGCTAATCTTTGGAACTCTGCATTCAGATGCTTGTATCTTTCATTTTCTCCTTTGCTTTTGGCTTCTCTTTTCACAGTTATTTGTAAGACCAACCCAGACAGCCATTTTGCTTTTTTGCATTCTTTTCCATGGGGATAGTCTTGATCCCTGATTCCTGTACAATGTCAAGAACCTCCATCCATAGCTCATCAGGTACTCTGACTATCAGATCTAGTCCCTTAAATCTATTTCTCACTTCCACTGTATAATCATATGGGATTTGATTTAGGTCATACCTGAATGCTCTAGTGGTTTTCCCTACTTTATTCTATTTAAGTCTAAATTTGACAATAAGGAATTCATGATCTAAGCCACAGTCAGCTAGCAGTCTTGTTTTTGCTAGCTGTATAGAGCTTCTCCATCTTTGGCTGCAAAGAATATGATCCATCTGATTTCGATGTTGACCATCTGATGATATCCGTGTGTAGAGTCTTCTCGTGTTTTTGGAAGAGGGTGTTTGCTATGATCAGTGTGTTTTCTTGGCAAAACTCTATTAGCCTTTGACTTGCTTCAATCTGTAGTTCAAGGCCAAGTGTGCCTGTTACTCCAGGTGTTTCTTGACTTCCTACTTTTGCATTCCAGTCCCCTATAATGAAAAGGACATCTTTTGGGGGCATTAGTTCTAAAAGGTCTTATAGATCTTCATAGAACCGTTCAACTTCAGCTTCTTCAGCGTTACTAGTTGGGGTATAGATTTGGATTACCCTCATATTGAATGGTTTGCCTTGGAAACGAACAGAGATTATTCTGTCATTTTTGAGATTGCATCAAAATACTGCATTTCAGACTCTTTTGTTGACCATGATGGCTACTCCATTTATTCAAAGGGATGCCTTCCCACAGTAGTAGATATAATGGTCATCTGAGTTAACTTCACCCATTCCAGTCCATTTAGTTCACTGGTTCCTAGAATGTCTATGTTCACTCTTGCCATCTCCTGTATGACCACTTCCAATTTGCCTTGATTCATGGACCTAACATTTCAGGTTCCTATGCAATATTGCTCTTTACAGCATCAGACCTTGCTTCTGTCACCAGTCACATCCACAACTGGGTATTGTTTTTGCATTGACTCCATCCCACCATTCTTTCTGAAGTTATTTCTCCACTGATCTCCAGTAGCACACTGGACACTTACCAACCTGGGGAGTTCCTCTTTCAGCATCCTATCATTTTTCCCTTTCATACTGTTCATGGGGTTCTCAAGGCAAGAATACTGAAGTGGTTTGCCATTCCCTTCTCCAGTGGACCATATTCTGTCAGACCTCTCCACCATGACCCATCCATCTTGGGTGGCCCCCCACAGCATGGCTAAGTTTCACTGAGTTAAACAAGGCTGTTGCCTGTGTTGTCAGATTGGCTAGTTTTCTGTGATTATGGTTTAGTGTGTCTGCCCTCTTGCAACACCTACCATCTTACTTGGGTTTCTCTTACCTTGGACGTGGGATATCTCTCCACAACTGCTCCAGGAAAGCACAGCCACTGCTCCTTACCTTAGACGAGGGCTATCTCCTCATGGCTGCCCCTCCTGACCTTGAACATGGAGTAGCTCCTCTTGGCCCTCCTTTGCCCGAGCAGCTGCCGCTCCTTGGACGTGGGGTTGCTCCTCTCGGCCGCCTCCCCTGACTTCGGGCATGGGGTAGTTCCTCTATGCCACCACCTCTGACCTCGGACATAGGATAGCTCATCTTGGCCACCGCCCCTGACCACAGACGTGGGGTAGCTCCTCTTGGCCACTCCTGTGCCCACACAGCCTGGCACTCTCGGTCACACTTCATGGCAAATAGATGGGGTAACAGTGGAAACAGTGTCAGATTTTATTTTTTAGGGCTCCAAAATCACTGCAGATGCTAACTGCAGCCATGAAATTAAAAGACGCTTACTCCTTGGAAGGTTATAACCAACCTAGATAGCATATTAAAAAGCAGAAACATTGCCAACAAATGTCCGTCTAGTCAAGGCTATGGTTTATCCAGTGGTCATGTATAGATGTGAGAGTTGGACTGTGAAGAAAGCTGATCACTGAAGAACTAATGCTTTTGAACTGTGGTGTTGGAGAAGACTCTTGACAGTCCCTTGGACTGCAAGGAGGTCCAACCAGTCCATCCTAAAGGAAACCAGTCCTGGGTGTTCATTGAAAGGACTGATGCTAAAGCTGAAACTCCAATACTTTGGCTACCTCATGGGAAGAGTTGACTCATTGGAAAAGACCCTGATGCTGGGAGGGATTGTGGGCAGGAGAGAAGGGGACGACAGAGGATGAGATGCCTGGATGGCATCACCAACTTGATGGACATGAGTTTGAGTAAACTCCGGGAGTTGGTGATGGATAGGGAGTCCTGGCGTGCTGCAATTCATGGGATCACAGAGAGTCAGACACGACTGAGCGACTGAACTGAACTGAATGAATCAAAAGAATGTCTGGAGGTTGTAAAGACCTCACCAGACCTATTCCCATAATTTACATTCTAAGATAGCAGGATACATTATTGTTATATAATCCTTGTAAAGACAAGACCTACTCCTATAATCCTGAACAGTGCAGGAGCAGCCGAGAGGAGCTACCCCACATTCGAGGTGTGGGGCAGCGGCTGAGAGGAGTTACCCCACGTCTGAGGCGAGGGGAGGGCAGATGAGAGGAGCAATCCCCACATCCAAGGAGCGGTGGCTGCAAGGGTGCAAGAGGGCCGAGAGGAGCTACTCCACGTTCAGGGTCAGGAGGGGCGACTTCGTCCAAGGTAAAGAGCAGCAGCTGTGCTTTGCTGGAGCAGCCCTGAAGAGATACCCCATGTACAAGGTAAGAGAAACCCAAGTAAGAAGGTAGGTGTTGTGAGAGGTCATCAGAGGGTAGCACACTGAAACCATAATCACAGAAAACTAGCCTATCTGATCACATGGACCACAGCCTTGTCAAACTCAATGAAACTAAGCCATGCCATGTGGGGCCACCCAAGACGAACGGGTCATGGTGGAGAGGTCTGACAGAATGGAAAAGTAATAGGATACTTGACTTATATTGGAGAAAGTAGGGAAAACCAATAGACCATTCAGGTATGACCTAAATCAAATCCCATATGATTATACAGTGAAAGTGAGAAACAGATTTAAGGGACTAGATCTGATAGACAGAGTGCCTGATGAACTATGGACGAAGGTTCGTGACATTGTACAGGAGACAGGGATCAAGGCCATCCCCATGGAAAATGAATGTAAAAAAGCAAAATGGCTGCCTGAGGAGACCTTACAAATAGCTGTGAAAAAAAGAGAAGCCAAAAGCAAAGGAGAAAATGAAAGATATAAACATCTGAAAGCAGAGCTCCAAAGATGAGAAAGGCTAGATAAAAAAAGCCTTCCTCAGCAATCAATGCAAAGAAACAGAAGAAAACAATAGAATGAGAAAGACTAGAGATGTCTTCAAGAAAATTGGACATACCAAGGGAACATTTTATGTGAAGATGGGTTCGATAAAGGACAAAAATGGTATGGACCTAACAGAAACAGAAGATATTAAGAAGAGGTGGCAACAATACACAGAAGAACTGTACAAAAAAAGGCTTCAGGACCCAGATAATCATGATGGTGTGATCACTAACGTAGAGCCAGATATCCTGCAATGTGAAGTCAAGTGGGCCTTAGAAAGCATCACTATGAACAAAGCTAGTGGAGGCGATGAATGGCAAATAGCTCCAGTGGAGCTATTTCAAATCCTGAAAGATAATGCCATGAAAGTGCTGCACTCAATAGGACAGCAAATCTGGAAAACTCAGCAGTGGCCACAGGACTGGAAACGATCAGTTTTCATTCCAATCCCAAAGAAAGGCAATTCCAAAGAATGCTCAAACTACCCCAAGATTGCACTCATCTCACACGCTAGTAAAGTAATGCTCAAAATTATCCAAGCCAGGCTTCAGCAGTATGTGAACTGTTAAATTCTACATGTTCAAGCTGGTTTTAGAGAAGGCAGAGGAACCAGAGATCAAATTGCCAACATCTGCTGGATCATTGAAAAGCAAGAGAGTTCCAGAAAACATCTATTTCTGCTTTATTGACTATGCCAAAGCCTTTGACTGTGTGGATCACAACTAACTGTGGGAAATTCTGAAAGAGATGGGAATATTAGACCACCTTACCTGCCTCTTGAAAAACCTGTATGCAGGTCAGGAAGCAACAGTTAGAACTGGACATAGAACAACACTGGTTCCAAATAGGAAAAGGAGTACATCAAGGCTGTATATTGTCACCCTGCTTATTTAACTATGTGTGGAGTACATCATGAGAAACGCTGGGCTGGAAGAAACACAAGCTGGAATCAAAATTGCCAGGAGAAATATAAATAACCTCACATATGTAGATGACACCACCATTATGGCAGAAAGTAAAGAAGGACTAAAAAGCCTCTTGATGAAAGTGAAAGGAGAGAGTGAAAAAGTTGGCTTAAAGTTCAACATTCAGAAAACTAAATTCATGGCATCTGGTCCCATCACTTCATGGGAAATAGATGGGGAAACAGTGGAAACAGTGTCAGACATTATTTTTTGGGCTCCAAAATCACTGCAGATGGTATTGCAGCCATGAAATTAAAAGACGCTTACCCCTTGGAAGGAAAGTTATGACCAACCTAGACAGCATATTAAAAAGCAGAGACACTACTTTTCCACCAATGGTCCATGTAGTCAAGGCTATGGTTTTTCCAGTGGTCATGTATGGATGTGAGAGTTGGACTGTACAGAAAGCTGAGCGCCAAAGAATTTATTCTTTAAACTGTGGTGTTGGAGAAGACTCTTGAGAGTCCCTTGGACTGCAAGGAGATACAACCAGTTCATCCTAAAGGACATTAGTCCTGGGTGTTCATTGGAAAGACTGATGCTGATGCTGAAACTCCAATACTTTGGCACCTCATGTAAAGGGTTGACTCATTGTAAATGACCCTGATGCTGGGAAGGATTGGGGACAGGAGGAGAAGGGGACTACAGAGGATGAGATGGCTGGATGGCATCACTGTGTCGATGGATATGGGTTTGAGTAAACTCTGGGAGTTGGTGATGGACAGGGAGGCCTGGCGTGCTGCGATTCATGGGGTTGCAAAGAGTCGGACATGACTGAGAGACTGAACTGACTGACTCCCATAATTTACATTTTAAGATTACAGGATTAGCCAGAAGATATATTCCAGAGACTATCCCCAGGCAGGATATATTATTGTTATATAAATCTAAGGAATGTAGAGGAAAAAAGTTTGTCCTTTCTTCCTCTTTGAGAATTCCAGCTTCTCTGTTCATGGGGACCCGTAGACTTCTGATCAACCTGCCCAGGAAATGACTCTCTTAAAACCATGAAAAACCAGCTGTGGAGAACGACTTTCATTAGCACTTGATCTGCATCAATATTTACTTCTTCACCTTGTACTTCTTTGTTATGGAGATGGCTTCTTTCCTTCAGCCTCATGTATCAACTTCTGCTAGCTTCAGACTCCCTCACCTCTCTCAGCCCTCATAGAATTTTAGAGAGGAAGGGCCTGTGCGACCCCATAGATGGCAGCACACCAGGCTCCCCCGTCCCTGGGATTCTCCAGGCAAGAACACTGGAGTGGGTTACCATGGCCTTCTCCAATGCATGAAAATGAAAAAGAAAAGGGAAGTTGCTCAGTTGTGTTCGACTCTTCCTGACCCCATGGACTGCAGCCTACCAGGCTCCTCCACCCATGGGATTTTCCAGGCAAGAGGACTGGAGTGGGTTGCCATTGCCTTCTCTGTATTATCACTCTAGTGTTCAGTAGAGTAAGACTTTTAATTTCCTTTAAGAACTTTTCCTTTGCATTCACAACTTGATTAACTGTTTGACACAATAGGTATACAATTTGGACTATCTTTGCTTTTGGCATTCCATTCTCACTAAGCTTAATCATTTCTAGTGTAACATTAATTAACTAATTAATGGGCTTCACTGGTCACTGAGATGATAAAGAATCTGCCTGTATGTGGGAGACTCAGGTTTGATCCCTAGGTTGGAGGATCCCCTGGATAAGGGAATGGCAAGCCACTCCAATATTCTTGCCTGGAGAGTTCCATGGACAGAGGAGCCTGGCCTGCTACAGTCTATGGGATTGCAAAGAGTCAGACATGACTGAATGACTAATATTTAACTTTTATTAATCACTAAAAACATATCTTAGTAAATAGAGTAGGCCAATGAGAGAAAGATGAGGAAATAGCTGGTCAGTCAAGCTGTCAAAACACACATACTTATCAGTTAAGTCCACTGTTTTAAGGGGATGGTTCATACAGACCCCAAACAATTATAGTAGTAACATCAAAATCATAGATCAGCACACCAAATGCATTAGTAATATATTTGAAATATTGCAGGAATTACCAAAATATGACCCAAAGACAAAAACAGCAAGTACTGTTAGAAATAATGGTGAATACATACTTGCTTCTCACAGGGTTGCTACCAACTTTAAATTTGTTTAAAAAAAAAATGCAATATCAATGAAGCAGAGCAAAAGGAGGTGTGATTAAACTAAGTATGCCTATATTCTTCATTACAGCATTAGAGGAGAGAGAGAGCATACAAATAATTACTCAGTTCTCATGTATTATTGCTGATTTTAAAAAGCAGTAAACATTAAAATCAATGAAATAAAGCACATAATGAAGCAAAAAACAATAAAATTTTGGTGTGGATATGAAAAGATATGTAAGTTACTTATAATACACATATATGTGTATTTTGTTGTTCAATCACTAAGTTGTGTTTGGCTATTTGTGACCCCATAGACTGCAACATGCCAGATTTCCCTGTCCACTATCTCCCAGAATTGCTCAGACTCATGTCCATTGTGTTAAAGATATGATCCAAACAGCTCATTCTCTCTCACCCTCTTCTCCTCATGTCCTCAATCTTTCCCAGCATCAGAATCTTTTCTAATGAGTTGGCTTTTTACATCAGGTGGCCAAAGTATTGGAGCTTCAGCTTCAGCATCAGTCTTCCCAATTAATATTCAGTGTTGATTTCTTTTAGAATTGACAGGTTTGCTTTTTTTGCTTTCCAAGGTACTCTCAAGAGTCTTCTCCAGCACCGCAGTGTAAAAACATCAGTTCTTCAGAGTCCAGACTTCATTATGGTCTAACTGTCACATCCATACACAACTACTGGAAAAACCATAGCTTTCACTACAAAGACTTTGGTCAGCAAAGTGATGTCTCCGATTTTAAATACACTGTCTGGGTTTGTCATAGCTTTTCTTCCAAGGAGCAATCATCTTTTAATTTCATGGCTGAAATTAAAAGTCACCATTTGCAGTGATCATGGAGCCAAGGAAAATAAAATCTGTCACTGTTTCTATTTTTTTCCTATCTATTTGCTATGCAATGATGGGACCAGATGCCATGATCTTAGTTTTTTGAATTCTGAATTTTAAGCCACCTTTTTCACTCTCCTCTTTCACCTTCATCAAGAAGCTCTTTACCTCCTCCTTACTTTCTCCCATTAGGGTGGCATGTGCATATCTTAGGTTGTCAAAATTTCCCTTGGTATTCTTGATTCCAGCTTGTGATTCATCCAGCCCAGCATTTCAATGTACTCTGCACATAAGTTTAATAAGCAGGGTGAAAATAGAGAGCCTTGGCTTACTCCTTTCCCAGTTTTGAACAAGTCCATTGTTCCATTTCTGGTTCCAACTGTTGCTTCTTGACGTGCATACAGGTTTCTCAGGAGATAGTTAAGGTGGTCTGGTATTCCCAATCTCTTTAAGAATTTTCCACAGTTTGCTGTCTATACATGTGTGTATATATGTATTCATGAGTACGTTTATACTTATGTAGTGCACAATTTGTCTGGGTATATGCAAGGAGAACTAGAAGGAAAATTGTTTTATTATAAACTCCAATGTACGCTTTTTGTTTTATTCATTCTCCCTCCACCCCCACTAATATATCATTGATCAAAATTTAAAGTTGAAATATTTAAAATTATCAAGGAGAAGCCATGGAATTCTAAGAATGAACATAATAAGAAAAGTGGCTAAACCAATTGAGAGAAGACTATTAGTAAATATCTTTCTCAGTGTTGTATAAATGGGGTTACATTCAAAAAGGCCCTTTTGACCTTATTTAATTGGTTAAGTTAGGTGTAGTACCGGCAACAAACACACCTGGAATTTTCATCTGTTTTAAGAAATTCTATGAATAATCACCTGCACCATCTGCTGTTAACCATATGTTGACGGAGCGAGTGGACACATTGGTACTTTGTTTATTTAACAAAATACTATTTTAAAAATACTGCAAAGCTAGCAACCACATGAATGAAAAAAAAATGTTTGGAGAATAGCTATCTTTAGCACAGAAAAAAAAAAAGGAACAATTTGTATAAGAATAACTTTAAAGTATTGCCTAACTTTCAAATGATAATTAGAAGATAAAGCTCATATTGATAGAAAATTGAAGTAATTTATCAGTGGGAAATTAAAAAAAATTTTTTTTAAATAATTGGTAAATTTTAGAGGCGATAGTCTCATGTTGCTTATCTAAAGACTATTACTAAAAATACTATTTTATAATACTTTGTACCAACTCAATCACAAAATTCTCACTTTAATCAATTTATTTTTTTCAAAATACATTTACATATTTTTGTTTTAGATTAAGGGAAATAATATATGATACATAGTTTGTAATAATGGGAATGTTACCAGCTATTTCCACTGATAAAAAATTGGTAATTTTGGCAAGTATCATTTCTTCATATGAGGATATTCCAACAATATCCTACTGCAGCACTTGGAAAACTGCAAGAAAATTGTCTTCTAATAAGTATGATAAATAAAGATAGCTTTATTTTTTAAAAGAAGAAGATATTTGTAATTTGACTATCAATTGAAATATTTCATAATTTTCTATGTTTTTAATTCCATATTATAGAAAACTTCAAATGATTTACATTATACAAAAGAACTTAGTAATGCACAAGAACCATAAGAAGAAAATAAATTTTTTCCTTCCAAAGGACTAAAAAATTAGCAATAATTTGTTGAAGTGTTTGCATATCTTTCTTAAAGCTATATGTTCCTTGCTTGCTTTAAAAGAAGTAAAAAAAATATTCAATAAAATATGATTTTAAAACAATGGCTTTTAGATTTATTTTTTTTACTTTAAAAATATAGAACAGCTTATTTAAGGAGCATATTTATAGGAACTCTAGTGTACGAAATTTGATAAAATTTGTGTCACCTGGCTTCACTTGTTATTAGTGAGAAGGATCTGTAAAGACATCATTTCAAAACTAACATGATTGAAGAGTGGGCAGATTTGAGTGGCTGAAATTTGCTTTCCAAATTCAAAGTTTCTTTATTATCTTGGCTGCTTATTTCTTCTCCTAAACACAGAAATATGATTCACTTTCCCAACCACAGAAATATGATTTCTTACCCAACCATCCAATCCAAATCTCCTGAATATGGTCACAGATAATCACCTGAATGGCCATTTCCTGGTCACTCTTTTATTCTTTTTATTTGTCATGTTTATGACATATGAATATTTTTTATGCAGGAATATAATATTTGTTCTCTATTTTTTGCACTGCAAGCTCTTGAGTTATGCCTCCCTTTTGTCACCTTTGATCTTTACGGTTAGTTCTGTTTCCTATTTTCTACTCTTTTAACAGAACCAAAATTCATAGGAACCCAACTGTAATATATTCACTCTAACTTTACAAACTCAAGGGATATTTTCAATCCTATTTATGTCTATGTTTATAACCACTTTCTCTTGGCAATGGTATTCTGAATCCTAAGATAGGTCTCAATATGAATATCTCAATGTGAATTGCAACTCCATCTGAATGTATTATCTATGCTTCAAAATTTATTCTCCCATCTATTTTGTTTTTCAGTAAAAAAAAAAAAAAGGAAAGAAAGAGACTGTATCTGTCTCTTTGCATAAAGGTGTTTTCTTATTAACCTATGTATTTGTCTTGTGTCCTTTCAACATGTTTTATATGAAAATAATAATATAAATTTAAAAAATTGCTAAGTGAAAATTCCATGATCCTAAATTTGGCTATAGAATATCATAATGAACCCATTATGGGTTTTTTCTTCAATAAGGATGAGCTGTATTTGTGCTTAGCCATGTCCAGCTGTTTGCAACCCCATGGACTGTGTAGCCCACCAGTCACCTCTGTCCATGGGATTTTCCAGGCAAGAATACTGGAGTGAGTTGCTATTTCCTACTCCAGGGGATCTTCCTGACCTAGGGATCTAACGCACATCTCTTGCATCTCCTACACTGGCAGAAGGATTCTTTACTACTGTGCCCTCTGGGAAACAAAAAAGGCATATTAACCCAGTAAAAATGATAACCTCTGGTGTCTTAATTATGGCATCCAAACATCATTTTCTATTAAAACTAGGAGTCCTAGTAGAAATAGTTTATATCTATGCTGGGATAAAATATTTAGAAGATGAATCTGAAACAAAATCTCACAGTAAGACATAGACTACTGCATTTGTCAATAAAGAAATTAGGAAGAAGAGCCTCACACTGGTCAAAAGTAGAACAAGTTTCAATAGCAATAGTAACTGTAAGAGATTAGGCCATACCACACTAAGTCTCAGTGTTTGCAAAGATTCAGAAACAAAATGTACTTTGGACAGCTTGAGATAATGCTAGTGATATTACCAGATATTTGAATACTGATAAATAAAGGTGGGAATGGTAGAAAATCAGGCATTTATCTTCATTGTAATAAACATACTTCAAAGTAACACAAGAGCTGATGAAAAGAATTATCTTTCCTATGGAGATGGTATAGCTAATAAATGAAAAGTGAATGATATTAGAATATTACCTATTTATAATCTCTAATGAAATACAAGTTCTAAGCAATAATAAATAATGGTGATTTATATGACATAAACATAGAAAAATAGACTTTGCATACTTTCTCTAAAAAATGCATGATTAAATCTCACCTGCGTCTACCAAATTCTCAAGGTCTAAATGCAACTAAAGGGAAAGCAAAGATGAACATTTTAAATAAATCAATGAACAAGCAAATCCAGAAACTAGGTATGTTATTATATGTTACTTAACAGGCAAATTGCAAAGCAAAAAGGGAGGGAAAGAGAGAAAATAAATGACATTAATAAGAAACAAGTTATGATACTCTAAAAACATAAACACTTTATTGAATACAATATATAAACTATAAAACAAACACACAGCAAAGATATGTGATTACTGGCTAGATATTTCATGACATTAAAGTATTACTGTTATTTCTTTACATACAATAATGGCATTTTGATACATGAAGATTATCAATATATTTTAAACATAGTTAATGAACTATTTCTATTTGCTTTTAGCATTTTATTTTATATTGGAATGTAATTGATCAATAATGTAATAATACTTTCAGGTGTACAGGAAAGTGATGCAGTTATACATACATAAGATCTATTCTTTTTTCAAATTCTTTTAACATTTGTGTTATTACAGAATACTGAACAGCATTCCCTGTGGTATACCTTTGGTCCTGGGTTTTATCTATTTTAAATAAGGCAGTGTTTACACGTCAATTCAAAACTCCCATCTATCCCTTTCCCCCACACTTCAGTTCAGTTCAGTCGCTCAGTCATGTCCGACTCTTTGCGACCCCACGAATCGCAACACGCCAGGTCACTCTGTCCATCACCAACTCCAGGAGTTTACTCAAACTCATGGCCGTTGAGTCAGTGATGCCATCCAGCCATCTCATCCTCTGTCGTCCCTTTCTTCTCCTGCCCCCAATTCCTCCCAGCATCAGGGTCTTTTCCAATCAGTCAACTCTTCGCATGAGGTGGCCAAAATATTGGAGTTTCAGTTTCAGCATCAGTCCTTCCAATGAACACCTAGGACTGATCTCCTTTAGGATGGACTGGTTGGACCTCCTTGCAGTCCAAGTGATTCTCAAGTCTTCTCCAACACCATAGTTCAAAAGCATCAATTCTTCAGTGCTCAGCTTTCTTCACTGTCCAACCCTCACATCCATACATGACCACTGGAAAAACCATCCTTGACTAGATGGACCTTTCTTGGCAAAGTAACGTCTCTGCTTTTGAATATGGTATCTAGGTTGGCCATAACTTTCCTTCCAAGGAGTAAGTGTCACTTAATTTCATGGCTGAAAGAACAGATAAGAAAGCCTTCTTCAGCGATCAATGCAAAGAAATAGAGGAAAACAACAGAATGGGAAAGACTAGAGATCTCTTCAAGAAGATTAGAGATACCGAGGGAAAATTTCATGCAAAGATGGGCTTGATAAAGGACAGAAATAGTATGGACCTAAC
>NW_011495068.1:741119-741703 GCF_000754665.1 Bison bison bison | reverse complement strand
TCTCCAAGCCAGGCTTCAGCAATATGTGAAACTTGAACTTCCTGATGTTCAAGCTGGTTTTAGAAAAGGCAGAGGAAACAGAGATCAAATTGCCAACATCTGCTAGATCATGGAAAAAGCAAGAGAGTTCCAGAAAAACATCTATTTCTGCTTTATTGACTATGCCAAAGCCTTTGACTGTGTGGATCACAATTAACTGTGGAAAATTCTGAAAGAGATGGGAATACCAGACCACTTGACCTGCCTCTTGAGAAATCTGTATGCAGGTCAGGAAACAACAGTTAGAACTGGACATGGAACATCAGACTGGTTCCAAATAGGAAAAGGAGTACGTCAAGGCTGTATATTGTCACCCTGCTTATTTAACTTATATGCAGAGTACATCATGAGAAATACTTGACTGGAAGAAGCACAAGCTGGAATCAAGATTGCTGGGAGAAATATCAATAACCTCACATATGCAGATGACACCACCCTTATGGCAGAAAGTGAAGAGGAACTAAAAAGCCTCTTGATGAAAGTGAAAGAGGAGAGTGAAAAAGTTGGCTTAAAGCTCAACATTCAGAAAACGAAGATCACTGTTT
>NW_011495068.1:733842-740281 GCF_000754665.1 Bison bison bison | reverse complement strand
TGAGTGACTTCCAGGAGTTGGCGATGGACAGGGAGGCCTGGCGTGCTGCGATTCATGGGGTTGCAGAGTCGGACACGACTGAGTGACTGAACTGAACTGAACTGAGTGATTTTGGAGCCCCCAAAATGAAGTCTGACACTGTTTCCGTTGTTTCCCCATGGCCTTGACTAGACGGACCTTTGTTGGCAAAGCAATGTCTCTGCTTTTCAATATTCTGTCTAGGTTGGTCATAACTTTCCTTCCAAGGAATAAGCGTCTTTTAATTACATGGCTGCAGTCACCATCTGCAGTGATTTTGGAGCCCCCAAAATGAAGTCTGACACTGTTTCCATTGTTTCCCCATGGCCTTGACTAGACGGACCTTTGTTGGCAAAGCAATGTCTCTGCTTTTCAATATTCTGTCTAGGTTGGTCATAACTTTCCTTCCAAGGAATAAGCGTCTTTTAATTACATGGCTGCAGTCACCATCTGCAGTGATTTTGGAGCCCCCAAAATGAAGTCTGACACTGTTTCCATTGTTTCCCCATGGCCTTGACTAGACGGACCTTTGTTGGCAAAGCAATGTCTCTGCTTTTCAATATTCTGTCTAGGTTGGTCATAACTTTCCTTCCAAGGAATAAGCGTCTTTTAATTACATGGCTGCAGTCACCATCTGCAGTGATTTTGGAGCCCCCAAAATGAAGTCTGACACTGTTTCCATTGTTTCCCCATGGCCTTGACTAGACGGACCTTTGTTGGCAAAGCAATGTCTCTGCTTTTCAATATTCTGTCTAGGTTGGTCATAACTTTCCTTCCAAGGAATAAGCGTCTTTTAATTACATGGCTGCAGTCACCATCTGCAGTGATTTTGGAGCCCCCAAAATGAAGTCTGACACTGTTTCCATTGTTTCCCCATGGCCTTGACTAGACGGACCTTTGTTGGCAAAGCAATGTCTCTGCTTTTCAATATTCTGTCTAGGTTGGTCATAACTTTCCTTCCAAGGAATAAGCGTCTTTTAATTACATGGCTGCAGTCACCATCTGCAGTGATTTTGGAGCCCCCAAAATGAAGTCTGACACTGTTTCCATTGTTTCCCCATGGCCTTGACTAGACGGACCTTTGTTGGCAAAGCAATGTCTCTGCTTTTCAATATTCTGTCTAGGTTGGTCATAACTTTCCTTCCAAGGAATAAGCGTCTTTTAATTACATGGCTGCAGTCACCATCTGCAGTGATTTTGGAGCCCCCAAAATGAAGTCTGACACTGTTTCCATTGTTTCCCCATGGCCTTGACTAGACGGACCTTTGTTGGCAAAGCAATGTCTCTGCTTTTCAATATTCTGTCTAGGTTGGTCATAACTTTCCTTCCAAGGAATAAGCGTCTTTTAATTACATGGCTGCAGTCACCATCTGCAGTGATTTTGGAGCCCCCAAAATGAAGTCTGACACTGTTTCCATTGTTTCCCCATGGCCTTGACTAGACGGACCTTTGTTGGCAAAGCAATGTCTCTGCTTTTCAATATTCTGTCTAGGTTGGTCATAACTTTCCTTCCAAGGAATAAGCGTCTTTTAATTACATGGCTGCAGTCACCATCTGCAGTGATTTTGGAGCCCCCAAAATGAAGTCTGACACTGTTTCCATTGTTTCCCCATGGCCTTGACTAGACGGACCTTTGTTGGCAAAGCAATGTCTCTGCTTTTCAATATTCTGTCTAGGTTGGTCATAACTTTCCTTCCAAGGAATAAGCGTCTTTTAATTACATGGCTGCAGTCACCATCTGCAGTGATTTTGGAGCCCCCAAAATGAAGTCTGACACTGTTTCCATTGTTTCCCCATGGCCTTGACTAGACGGACCTTTGTTGGCAAAGCAATGTCTCTGCTTTTCAATATTCTGTCTAGGTTGGTCATAACTTTCCTTCCAAGGAATAAGCGTCTTTTAATTACATGGCTGCAGTCACCATCTGCAGTGATTTTGGAGCCCCCAAAATGAAGTCTGACACTGTTTCCACTGTTTCCCCATCTATTTCCCATGAAGTGATGGGAACAGATTCCATGATCTTCGTTTTCTGAATGTTGATCTTTCAGCCAGCTCTTTCACTCTCCTCTTTTACTTTCATCAAGAGGCTTTTTAGTTCCTCTTCACTTTCTGCCATAAGGGTGGTGTCATCTGCATATCTGAGGTTATGGATATTTCTTCCAGCAATCTTGATTCCAGCTTGTGCTTCTTCCAGCCCAGCGTCCCCCCACTTTTAATCCCCAATAACATATTTTTCTCTAAGTCTGTGAGAAAAAATAAGTTCATTTGTATCATTTTTTTTAGATTGTGCATACAAGCTATATCATAACATATTTGTTTTTCTTTTTATGGCTTTCTTCGCTTAGTGTGATAATTTCCAGGTCCATCTATGTTTCTGCAAATGGCATTATTTCATTTTTTCAATTAAGAAAATGACAAGAGTAACATACATATTGACTTTTCCTTATTTTTAAATAGATTAAATGTTCCAGCCAAAATAAATAGACTGGTTGAATGGATACTGACACAAGATCTGTATATATACTGTCTACAAGAGACCCACTTCAGATCTAGGGACACCTACATACTGAAAGTCAGGGAAAGTAGGAAGATATTTCATGCAAATGGAAAATTGGACTGGACTAAATAGACTAAAATAAAGACGATTACAAGAGACAAAGGAGAATACTACATAATGATCAATCAAAAAAGAATATATAACACTTGTAAATATATTTGTTCCAAACATAGGGCACCCTTGAAATTCAATACTCATTTATGATAAAAAATCTACAGAAGTGGGAATAGAGGGAACATGACTACTCAAAATGAAGCCCATGTATGATAAACCAAAAGTTAATATCACACTCAGCTAAGAACATTTCCTCTGAGATCAGGAAGAAGACAAGGTATCCGCTCTCACCACTTTTATTCAACACAATTTTGGAAGCCTTCACCATGGCAATCAGGGAAGAAAAAAAAATAAAAGTAATTTAAATTGGAAAAAAAGTAAAACTATTACTTGGTTGCAAATGTCATGATGCTGTACATAGAAAATCCTAAGTATTCTGTAAGAAAAGACTAGAGCTTATCAATGAAGTTGGTAAAGGTGAGTGATACAAAATTAATGCACAGAAATCTGTTGCATTTATATACACTAACAAGAAAAGATCAAAAAGAGAATTTAAAGAAATAATCCCATTTACCACTGTATCCTAAAAGAACATCTAGGAATAAACCTACCTAAAGAAACAAAAAACTTGTACTCAGAAAACTATAAGGTGCTGATAAAAGAAACTGAAGATGACACAAACAGATGGAAAGATATATAACATTCTTGGATTAGAAAAATTATCTCAAAATGACTATACTATCCAATATAATCTATAGCATCAATGCAAGCCCTATCAAATCACCAATGGCGTTTTTCATAGAACTACCACACACACAAAAAATCTTAAAACTTGTGTGGAAACATAAAAGACCTTGTATAGACAAAGCAATCTTGAAAAAGGAAAACAGAGCTGGAGAAATCAAGTTTCCTGACTTGTGGTTATACTGTGAAGCTATAGTCATCCAATCAGTATGGTACTGGTGCAACAGAAGAAAATTAATAGTAGAAACAGAGATCCACTAGTGACAGGACAGAAAGCGAAGAGATAAACCCATACATCTATGATCAATTAATTTATGACAAAAGAGGCAAGACTACACAATGGAGGAAAGACATGGTCTCTTCAATAAATGATGCCAGGAATACTGGTTCAGTTCAGATCAGATCAAATCAGATCAGTCACTCAGTCGTGTCCGACTCTTTGCGACCCCATGAACTGCAGCACCCCAGGCCTCCCTGTCCATCACCAACTTCCGGAGTTCACCCAGACTCACGTCCATGGAGTCAGTGATGCCATCCAGCCATCTCATCCTCTGTCGTCCTCTTCTCCTCCTGCCCCCAATCCCTCCCAGCATCAGAGTCTTTTCCATTGAGTCAACTCTTCGCATGAGGTGGCCAAAGTACTGGAGTTACAGCTTCAGCATCATTCCTTCCAAAGAAATTCCAGGGCTGATCTCCTTCAGAATGGACTGGTTGGATCTCCTTGCAGTCCAAGGGACTCTCAAGAGTCTTCTCCAACACCACAGTTCAAAATCATCAATTCTTCAGCGCTCAGCCTTCTTCACAGTCCAGACCCAGCAATCCCACTCCTGTGTATATATCCAGGGAAAACTATGGTTCAAAAGGCTGCATGCACCCAATGTTCACTGAAGCAATTTTTACAATATCCAAGACATGGAAGAAACCTAAATATCCATGGCAGAGGAATGGGTATAGAATATAAGGTATATATTCAGTGGAGTATTACTCAGTTTAAAGTTATGCCTGGAATTTGCTTTAAAATAATCTAAGAGGAGTATGTGAATGATAATTTAAATTAAATATCACTGTTCAAAGTTTGAATGGTAATGGGATTGGGTTGTACTTATCAATAATTACCTTAAATGTAAATGAGTTAAATGCTTCAACCAAAAGACAAAACCTGGCCAAATAGATTGGAAAAAAAAAAAAAGACCCCTATATATGCTGCCTACAAGAGACTCACCTCAAATTTAGGGACCCATGCAGACTGAAAGTAAAGGGTTGGAAAAAGACATTTCATGCAAATAGAGGCCAAAGGAAAGCAGGAGTATCAATACTCATATCAGTTAAAATATACTTTGAAACAAAGACTGTTATAAGAGACAAAGAAAGATACTACGTAATGATCAAAGGATCAAACCAAGACGAAGATATAACAACTATAAACATACATGCACCCAACAAACGAGCACCTCATTATGTAAAGAAAATGCTAGCAATTATGAAAGGGGAAATTAACAGTAACACAATAATAGTGGAGGACTTTAAACCTGACTCACACTTATGAAGAGATCAACCAAACAGAAAATTAGCAAGGAAATGCAAACTCTAAATGATACAATGAACCAGTTAGACCTAATTGATATCTTTAGGGCATTTCAACCCAAAACAGTGAAATTCATCTTTTTCTCAAGTGCACATGGAATATTCTCCAGGATAGATCACATTCTGGGTCATAAATTTAGCCTTCATAAATTTTTAAAAAAATGAAATCATTTCAAGCATTTTTTTCCGATCACAATGTGGTGAGATTAGATGGCAACTTCGGGGAGTGGGGACTATTAAAACTACAAACATATGGAGGTTAAGCAACTCATTTCTGAATAACCAACAGATCAAAGAAGAAATAAAAAAGGAAATCAAAATATGTTTAGAAACTAATGAAAACTCGACAACACAAAACCTATGGGGTTTACTAAAAGCAGTGCTAAGAGGTTCATAGCAATACAAGCCTACCTCAAGAAACAAGAGAAACAACAAATAAACAAACTAACTTAACACATAAATCAACTAGAAGAAAAAGAAAAGAAGAACCTCAAAGTTAGTAGAAGGAAAGAAATAAAAATCAGAGCAGAAATAAGCAAAAAGGAAATGAAGGAGACGATAGAAAAAATCAACAACACTAAAACCTGGTTTGTTGAGAAGATAAATGAAATAGATAAACCATTAGCCATAGTCATCAAAAAAAAAAAAGGAAGAATCAAAGCAATAAAATTAGAAATGAAAATGGAGAAATCACAACAGAAAACACAGAAATGCAAAAGATCATAAGAGACTACTATAAACAATTGTATGCCAATAAAATGGACAACTTGGAAGAAATGGATTACTTTTTTTTTATAATTTTATCATTTATTTATTTTTGGCTATGTAGGTTTTCTCTAGCTGTGGCAAGTAGGTTATTTTCCAGTTGTGGTGCATGGGTTTCTTATTGTGGTGGCTTCTATCATTGCAGAGCTGAGCAGTAGGCTACGCAGGTTCAGTAGTTGCAGAACATGGGCTGAGTAGCTGTGGCTCCCAGGCTCATGAGCACATGCTCAGTAGTTATAGAGCATGGGTTTAGTTGTGCTGCAGCATGTGGGGTCTTTTCAGATCAGGGATTGAACCCATGTCTCTTGCACTGGCAGATGGTTTCTTTATCATTGATCCACCAAGGAAGCCCCAACAGTTTGATTATTGAATGGTGACAAAAACATATGCATTCTTAATAATATGCATTATTCATGCAGTTTTGGAATATTTTATAAAAATCTAAAATAATACACTTTTAGAAGGAAGAAAAAATATTTTAAGGGTTTTATATATATATATATATATACATATACATATATATATGTATGTCTAAAGAGATTTGTGAGGGTATTGTATCCAAAGATATTGAAAAATAATAAAAGAAGGCAATTTCTAGAATTAAAAAAAAAAAAGGTGATGTTGAAACTAAAAGTTAAAAACTTCATGTTTCGACTGTGATTTTTAAATACTCTTCTCAAAGTGAAACTTTTTATTTATAAAGTAAACTGAAGAAATTA
>NW_011495068.1:732241-733653 GCF_000754665.1 Bison bison bison | reverse complement strand
AAAAACACAAACATATTTAATATATTATAAGAAAATAACAACAGTAATCACAAACCCAAGAGATTCATCATCTATGTTATAACTATTCTAAAGCAAGAAGAGAAACAAAGTATACAAGGAGGACTATCAAGGAATAAAAAGAAAATACATTTTCCACTTTTTAATATCTCCATGTTTTTTAATCTCAGGAGGATTTATCTGACTGATTCAAGCTCTAAAACAAAAACAGTATACCTTCACATGAATGAACCACAATCATGTGAAACAATATAACTTGTTCATCATTCTCGGGTTAAATAATATTAACACACTTACAGTTAAGTCCAATCCATGAGTTTGAGTTACATTTATCTAAAAGTTCAATTCTGAATGTTCTTAAGTGTAAAAACTTAGGAAACTAACTTAATGTCTTTAACCTTTAGATACAAAGGGTATTTATAGAACCTCTTTTGAAGAGTTCTTATGAGATTTAAATGAAAGAATACAGAAGGAGGGGTTAATATTTCACAGGAAAAACACCCTGGGCTCACCTCTCGCCATGAGCACATCAAAACCTCAACTATATACACAGCAACTGTCTCTGGGTATGACCTGTAGGCTAGCAGAATGGCTTTTCTACAACTAAAATTATAATGGATAGAGTCTGTTAAGCAAGGTGGAGAAATGATCTAGTTGGGATCCACACTCTTGTCAGGTTACCCAGAACAGAGTATCACAGATTCAGGGGTCCTCCCTAAAGAGTGACAGGTTTGAACCACATATATAGGCATGCCAACTCTGAGATCTGACACCAAGAAGACAAGATTTTTGACTGATTTGAAAACCAGTGGAACTTACAGAAGGGCTGTGGGAAACTCCACTCTTGAAGTGGGGTGTGCACACAGATTGCTTGCTCCCAGGCCCAGCAGAGAGATAGCAGATTGAAACCTTCCTGGTACTATGGGTTCCCTGCCAGGATGAGCCCAATACAACCACGTCCTTTCATCTTTCATTAGCTCGCACTCCAGTCACTCCTGATAAAGGCCTGGTCCTTGTCAATGTGGAGACTGCCATCACACTGAGAAGAAATTAAGGTAGCTCAGAAATGGAAAATAAAATACTTCAAAGAATAGTAGGCAAGACTATTAATGAAAAAAAATCTAAAAGTAACTTTTTCAATGAAGAGGAAAAGTATTGCTATGAATTTAGTGTATATATGACAGAAAATGGAAATATAGTTTAAAATGCTTGGATTTAAACATTTTTAATAAAATGATAAAAATTATCTTCTTTGCTTAAACAAATTTAATAAAATATTATTGAATTATAGTTTATTTTTTAACATGTGTGTGAACAAAACAATATGAGTAAAATACACTGTATTTTAACTGACAATTTATATACTACAATAAAACAGTACTAAACCATCTGGT
>NW_011495068.1:726704-732141 GCF_000754665.1 Bison bison bison | reverse complement strand
GATTTGAGCCATGAAATTAAAAGACGCTTACTCCTTGGAAGGAAAGTTTTGACCAACCTAGACAGCATATTCAAAAGCAGAGACATTATTTTGCCAACAAAGATCCGTCTAGTCAAGGCTATGGTTTTTCCAGTAGTCATGTATGGATGTGAGAGTTGGACTTTGTAGAAGGCTGAGCGCCGAAGAATTGATGCTTTTGAACTGTGGTGTTGGAGAAGACTCTCGAGAGTCCCTTGGACTGCAAGGAGATCCAATCAGTCCATTCTAAAGGAGATCTGTCCTGGGTTTTCTTTGGAAGGAATGATGCTAAAGCTGAAACTCCAATACTTTGTCCACCTCATGCGAAGAGTTGACTCATTCGAAAAGACTCTGATGCTAGGAGGGATTGGGGGCCAGAAGAAAAGGGGATGACAGAGGATGAGATGGCTGGATGGCATTACTGACTCGATGGATGTAAGTTTGAGTGAACTCCGGGAGTTGGTGATGAACAGGGAGGCCTGGCGTGCTGGAATTCATGGGGTCGCGAAGAGTCGGACACTACTGAGTGACTGAATTGAACTGAACTGAAACCTGAAAAGCTTAAGATTAGTAACATAAATTTGTAATAGAAACCCTAAGAACTCTAATCAAAGTCATTAGAGACACTGGGCCACCATGACTACACCAGCAAAATTTTGAGCCAGCATCTGTTATGATAATATATGTTAAGTGTTGGTTTAAATTATAATATTTTTGAAATATTTCTTATGTATTAGCAGTTAATCATTACATTACCAAATATCTCATCTTAAAAAAAAAAGCTGCAACAATGCTTATTAATTATACAAAATTGTAGTACATGACAGGTACCAATTTCAGTCCTCTAACTCCTAGCTTATTTTATTCACTTGGAATATTTTGAGACAATGAAACTGGTATCCTGACTTTTCTAGCTTTCCTAGAGTTTGAATACCACATGGGATAAAGTTTAAACTCTGACCTGACCTATTTATGTAATTTCTGACAAATTCAGTGGAGAATATGGTGCATGGACACTCAAAGGTAAAAACACCAGAGATGTTTGAGATCCATTTCTAAGTCCCAGGAAGTAGTAGTGGTTCAAGCTTCCAAGAGAATTTTTTTGTATACCAAGAAAAGTCTACCCCTAAATATATATTTTTCAAGTACCAATGAGTTTCTGGAAGAAAACAGGAGAATAAATGTTAATAGATGCAACTACACACATTTCTCCCTATTGTAACAAGGTGTCCTTGTGAATGTGCTAAATATTACTTAAGGAAAGGACTTCTCCTTTAGAAGGGATCATTGCGTCTTGGGAATCAACCATTGGAAAAAACTTGGTATCTCCTTAAGACTTCAAGACACAGACCATGGTAACAAGGACATGCTATCATCACCTTGTAAGTAGTTCAGGAAATGCAATGGTAATAGGAATATAGCATCAGAATTACTCTGGAAGAACAACAAAAAATTATCAAATGTGTCATTAAATAGAGATGTCCCAGATTCAAACTAACTTGATAGTGATCTACTTATTTCACTTGCAATTTTTTTTCTTGAATGTTTAAAATAGCACTTGACATATAGTAACTAATCAAAAAATATTTACTAAAGAAGAGGAATAAATGAATGGATAGGTTTTACTTGGGGCAGTGCAGGGTAAGTCTGAGCTACCTCATCATAGAATGATTCAATAGGATGTTTACAGGTATGAAAAGTATCTGATGGGGGGGGTCACTTAAGGAAAAGTGGGCTTATAAAGTCAGAGAATAGCTTGGATAAATGTTAGATACACCTATTCCCATCTGCAGACTTTATAGAGGTTTAAAAATATGGATAAAACTATCCCAACAAATTTGTTATATGGAGGATATTAATTAATGGACATATATACAAATTGCTCTAATTTTTTCTCCCAGAAAACTCAAAGAAATAGGATCAAGGCAATATTCTAGTTAAACATAAAAATTCCTATTTATGTGAGATTTTTAAGTCTTAGAAAAGACAATTTTACATTGTAAACAGTAGTATTGCTCACCACTACCTAAGGGATGTTAGTTGTGGGCACTTCATAGGAGAATAGTAAGATATCTCACATGGACATGTGTAAAATACTTACTGATAGTATTACTTGGAGGAATTTTGATAAAAGGTAGATGTATTATAATTAGGATTAATAGAAATGAATGAAATATTAAATTTAAACAATATTTCATACTAGTGTTTTAAATAAACATAGTTTCTTAATTTGAATAAGTTAACATATGTGAACTTGTGTTTAATATGTTAATTTAAGGAAGATTCACATGTATTTTTACATCTAATTATGTTACCAGTATTATTTCAATTTTGCAGGATAACATTGAGGAATATTATTTTACTGAATTACAAAATGTAATAAAGATGAAAACTCCAAATCTTGATATTGCAGTATGCATTTTCTCCACCTCTAATTACAGCATCTTGTAAAGTGTAACAGAACTTGTAAAAATGTGTTTATGTTATGTTAAAGTTTCTATATAAAAATGACAAACAGGCTTTGGAGCTTATTGCATCCAAATGATACTTTACCTTTAATACAACAAGGATTTTTTATTAAACAATGACTCAAAAATGTTTGCTCCCTGACAGTTATGTCTCGGCATGCATCTTATTATTGAAAATATGAAGATAATTAAGAAAAATACTTTTTCTGAAATTCTTATCATCTAAGAAGATATAATAAAAAGGTAAATAAGAGTTCTTAGTTTTGAGATAAAGGTGTGCTCAGGTTACAATGGCAACATAGCAAAAGACACTAGCTCAACCAAGGATTTTAAGCAAAGCTTCTACTGGTAAAGCATATCAACATGAGATTGAGAAATTGATAAAAGTCTAAGCAGAATTCTAAAACAAGTGATGATAACTTGAACACAAGCAAATCGAAAAGGAGACTATAAACAGTTTGATAATATGACAGAATTAAATACAAGGAAAAGAATGTCAGGAAATGACTGAATAAATATAGTATCAGGTCCCTGAAAATATGATGAGTTCTTAATAAGTAACTTTAGCTTTATTTAGGTGATGGTTAGAAAATGAATGAGTATTGAAAGCCTTCCAAAGTAATGTCTACTTCTCCCGATTATAAAACCATCTCAATAACAGATGGCTAAGTCTTCTAGAATGCTTCAACTCTAAGTGTATAGAAGCACTTGATTAAAAAAAAAATTTTTTTCTTAAGGGACATGTGAGGAGGAATGAACAGCTTCATATTGCCTAAACAAGTGTGAACTCAAAGTGAACATCCCTTGAAATCTCACCAAAAATGGGATCTGCCAGTGCCTTGACCTTGTACTCCCCAGCCTTCAGAACTGCGAGAAATCAATTTTTGTTTGTAAGTCATCTAGTCTGTGGTATTCTGCTATAGCAATTCAACTGACTAAGGCAAAAATGAGCACTGATGAAGTGAGACACTGCTGTAGTTAATATCTAAAATTGTGGAAACAGTTTGTCTTTACATAATAGGAAGATGCTGGAAGATTTTGGAAGTGCATGCTAGAAAAAAAAAACAAACCTACATTGCCTTGAACACATTAAAAGTAAACCTGATGAGAGGCTGGAATACCTGCTCAGCTGGCTGCTCCTCATCCTGTCTCACCCAGCAGCCTAGCCAATGGAGAGGGACTCTTGCTGTGCTGATTAAAAATAAAATTAAAAAAAAAGAACTATTTATTGCTAAGGGCCATTCTAATGAAATCTCATATGGAAATGAAGAATATGTTATTGGAAACAGAAAGACAAGTAATTTTTGCAATAAAGTTGGCTGAATTGTTTTCATGTTCTAGTATTTTGTGGGAGATAAAAACTTGCTAGTGATGAAATTGGATGTTTAGTTGAAGAGATATCTAGTCACATTGCTCAAAATGTTGCTTGGCTCATCCTGGCTGATTACTAGTAAAGTGAGAAAACAGAGAATCGTTTTCTCTTATGGTTAAACCTCTGTATGTACTTGTGCTTGTGCTTAGTTGCTCAGTTGTGTCTAACTCTTTACAACTCCACAGACTGTAACCCGCCAGGCTCCACTGTCCATGGGGTTTTATAGACAAGAATACTGGAATGGTTTACCATTTCCTTCTCCAGTGAATCTTCCTGACTCAGGGACAGGACCTGCATCTCCTGTGTCTCCTGTCCTGGGGCTGATCTATCCAGAAGCCCTCAAATGTTACTGAACAATAATAACTCTGATCCAATTTTTAACTGTGATTCAATTTCACAGAGCCTTTAAGACCTTTAAAGAAACATTGAAGAACTCACCTGCCCTTGGGCATCGTATCATATTTCTCTTTATCTTTTTTTTTGTATATAAAAAGGACAGAAATGTCATTGGGGTACTTACCTAAAAACAGGGATTGCTTTTGACCCAGGGAGTATTATAGCCAACTTCTAGACCCTATGGAATGGGGTCACTAACCATTTGGTTTAGGGCTACCAAGAACTTTATTGCAGAAGCCCCTTTAGCCACTTTTGTATCTCATGCAGTGAAAGTGCTCTTGAATTTTCATCACATTTATCTCTCTCAGCCAGCTACCTCACCTCCTGTAACTCCTCATGGATCACTGATGGGTCTTACTTAAAAGGCAACAATGGCAAATAGTACTGAGCATGCTACTGAAATTCCTTTTGTTGTTATCAATGCACCATCTTTACCTACTGCTACTTCAGCTCAACAAGCTGAACAGTCTTACATGGGGCTATACTTTGACCAAGGACAAAACTTCCAACAATTACACTGATAGTGAATATGCTTTCTGAGTAGCTTATGAATTTGAAATGCTGTGGAAGCAACTTGACTTTCTCATTTCCGGTGGAAATACAATTTTATCTATTTTATTTTTTAATGTATTTTTAATTGGAGGATAACTGATTTGCAATATTGTTCTGACTTCTTCTCTGGGTCAGGAAGATCCTCTGGAGAAGGGAATGGCAACCCACTCCAATATTGTTGCCTGGAGAATTCCATGGGCAGAGGAACCAGGAAGGTTAAAGTTCATGGGATTGCAAAGAGTCAGAAATGACTTAGCAACTAACACTTATATTTTGAATATACATTAATGAGAAATACTGTAAAAAGAAGTCATATAATCATTGGCTACATGAGTGATATACATTTTTTACTATCTGTTTAACTAGGATAGGCTTAAAAATACAATTGCTATGACAAAAATTTATGCTAGAATTTAAATATTTTAATTTAGCTTTATAGATGCTATTTTTGTGATTTAGATAGTAATAATTTCTAAATGTTTGACAAACCAAGGATGTGTTATTATATGGTCAGTTGTCAGCTAACAACTCATTTGATAAATTGCACTCCATTGAAATAAGTAATATTCCAGTGATTAGAAGTTAACCAGGGTTTAAAGTTTTACCATGCATATCATAGTTGTATTTTTTT
>NW_011495068.1:726307-726604 GCF_000754665.1 Bison bison bison | reverse complement strand
CCCTCTGGGTCATCCCAGTGCACCAGCCCCAAGCATCCTGTATCCTGCATTGAACCTGGACTGGCAATTTGTATTTTTTTTTAGTTTTTATTATTATTATTTTTTTTACTTTATAATATTGTATTGGTTTTGGCACACGTCAACATACATCTGCCACGGGTGGACACGTGTTCCCCATCCTGAACCCCCCTCCCACCTCCCTCCCCATACCATCCCTCTGGGTCATCCCAGTGCACCAGCCCCAAGCTTCCTGTATCCTGCATTGAGCCTGGACTGGTGATTCATTTCTTATATGAT
>NW_011495068.1:701843-726207 GCF_000754665.1 Bison bison bison | reverse complement strand
ATTATTTATTTTTTTAATATAAATTTATTTATTTTAATTGTGGGCTAATTACTTTACAATATTGTTTTGATTTTGCCATACATCACCATGAATCTGCCATGGGTGTACATCCTGAACCCCCCTTCCACTTCCCTCCTCCCTATACCATCCCTCTGGGTCATCCCAGTGCACCAGCCCCAAGCATCCTGTATCCTGCATTGAGCCTGGACTGGTGATTCATTTCTTATATGATATTATACATGTTTCGGTGCCATTCTCCCAAATCATCCCCCCACCACAGAGTCCAAAAGACTGTTCTATACACCTGTGTCTCTTTTGCTGTCTCGCATACAGGGTTGTCGTTATTATCTTTCTAAATTCCATATATATGCATTAATATACTGTATTGGTGCTTTTCTTTCTGGCTTACTTCACTCTGTATAATAGGCTCCAGTTTCATCCACCTCATTAGAACTGATTCAAATGTATTCTTTTTAATGGCTGAGTAATACTCCATTGTGTATATGTACCACTGCTTTCTTATCCATTCATCTGCTGATGGACATCTAGGTTGCTTCCATGTCCTGGCTATTATAAACAGTGCTGTGATGAACACTGGGGTACACGTGTCTCTTTCAATTCTGGTTTCCTCAGTGTGTATGCCCAGCAGTGGGATTGCTAGGTCATAAGGCAGTTCTATTTCCAGTTTTTTAAGGAATCTTCACAATATTTTTTTTTATTTTACCTTACTATTATTTAAATCACAAAGTCCAAGTAGTCTTAAATATGCTTTAAGGAAAAAGACAAAAAAGATACGTAGCATACTTCGATCACTAATATTTTACTGTTGACATTTTAAGGATTGTATCCCATTATAAACTTAACATATACTTATATTGTCATATAATTGTAGTGAAAATATCTTAAAGAAACAGAACTACTTTGGTGGTGGGTGAATAAAATGTTTGACACTACATCTCATAATTTCCTTTTATCACTATCACCGGAGGTTGTGAAGTTATTAGTATCATTGTTGTACAGTCACTCAGTCCTGTCCAAATCTTTTTGACCCCGTGGATTGCAGCACACAGGGCTTCCATGTCCTTCAACATGTCCCAGAGCTTGCTCAAACTCAGGTACATTTAGTCAGTGACGCCATCCAACCATCTTGTCTTCTGTCATCCCCTTCTACTCTTGCCTTCAATCTTTCCCAGCATCATCATTTTTTCTAATGGGTCAGTTCTTTGCATCAGGTGGCCAAAATACTGAAGATTCAGCTTCAACATTAGTCATTCTTATGAATATTCAGGACTGATTTACTTTAGATTGACTGGTTTGATCTCCTTGCAATCCAAGGGACTCTCAAGAGTCTTCTCCAACACCACAGTTCAAAAGCATCAATTCTTCAGTGCTCAACCTTCTTTATTGTCCACCTCTCACTTCTATACATGACTACTGGAAAAAACTATAGTTTTAACTGGACAGACCTTTGTCCACAAAATAATATCTCTGCTTTTTAATATATTGTCTAAGTTTTTCATAGCTTTCCTTTCGAAGAGCAGGCGTCTTTTAATTTGGTGGCTGTAGTCATCATCCACAGTGATTTTGGAGCCCAAAAAGAAAGTCTGCCACTGCTTCCACTTTTTCCCCTTCTATTTGTCATGAAGTGATGGGAGCAGTTGCCATGATATTAGTTTTCTGAATTTAGAGTTTTAAGTCAGCTTTTTCACTCTCCTTTTTTCATCTTCATCAAGAAGCTCTTAGTTCCTCATTGCTTTCTGCCATAAGGAGGGTGTTGTCTGCTATATCTGAGGTTATTGATATTTCTCCCAGTAATCTTGATTCTAGTTTGTGCTTCATCCAGCCTAGCATTTCACATGATGTACTCTGCAAATAGGTTAAATAAACAGAGTGACAATATTCAGCCTTAATGTACTCCTTTCCCAATTTGGAGCTAGTCCATTGTTCCATGTTTGATTCTAACTGTTTCTTCTTGACTTGCATACAGATTACTCAGGAGGCAGGTAAGGTAATCTGGTATTCCCATCTCTTTAAGAATTTTTCACAGTTAGTTATGATCCACACAGTCAATGGTTTTAGCATAGTCAATGAAGCAGAAGTGGATGTTCTTCTGGAGTTCTTTTGCTTTTCCTATGATCTTTTGGATGTTGGCAATTTGATCTCTGGCTCCTCTGCCTTTTATAAATTCAGCTTGAACATAAGAAAGTTCTTGGTTCACCTATTGTTGAAGCCTCAAGTTTGAGCATTACTTTGCTAGCGTGTGAGATGAGTGCAATTGTGTGATAGTTTGAACATTCTTCAGCATTGCTTTTCTTTGGGATTGAAATAAAAACTGACCTTTTCCAGTCCTGTGGCATCTTTTGAACTTTCCAAATTTATTAGCGTATTGAGTGCATCACTTTAACAGCATAATATTTTAAGACTTGAAATAGCTTAGTTGGAATTCCATCATCTCCACTAGCTTTGTTTGTAGTGATGCTTTCTAAAGCCCATTTGACTTCACACTCCAAGATGTCTGGCTCTAGGTGGGTGATCACACCATCTTGGTTATTTCAGTCATTAAGATTTTTTTTTTATATTATATTACAAATCATTATTAATGTTTTATTTAAAACATTAATCACTAACTGATATTCATATTATGTGTTTATTTTTTTATTTTGTTATTTTCTTTCCTTGTCTTTATTCTTTATGTTACTTTCTTTAGATTAAATTCTTTTTTTGGTTAACTGGTTGCCATATATATGTACATCATTAATGTTCATATTTTTTTTTCTAATACTTGTTTTCCAGACTATAGTTTCCTATCTTAGCACTGTTTGTTTTTTGCAAACACTAGAATAATTATAGAAATAAAAAAAGACTTAAAATGATTTACGTTTCTCTATAAAATATTTACATGTGGCAGTAACCTAGGAGCAATAGTAATTATTATGTATCTAAATCCAGCGACAGAACAGATATCATCCCAAGTTGGACTTGAGCAACACTTTTGGTGTTTCTTGTTTTTTTCCCTACCACTAGGGTTTAGTGGATTATGGTCCCTCTGGCAGGCTAAAGATTCTTGCAATTTTTGCCCTCATAGTTTCATGAAGTATGGACAGTCTTCCTTAATATCTCGGATCTTGACTGACTCTTAATAAGCAAATCACTCTAAGGAAAAAGCACTCCAAACTCTAGAGCCTTTACTCTGTGTTTTCTTTTTATTCAGATGATTGACTTATAAGTGCCCTGAAAATTCTGTCTTAACCTATTGTTATAAAAAAAAAAAAAGTCCCTTTGTGCTATTTTAACAATTTTAGCTTTAAGTAAAAGACTATGAGAGAGCAATAGATCTATATTTTATATAACATGCTTTCAGTTACATCTTGAAAAATGCATAGTAAACTCTTTGCTGTCATGGTTTGCTATAGAGTTTTCAATTATTATCTTAAAAAATGTTATTTTCTTTGTATGATTTGTTGATTTTTTGCATGTATTCATTTAAAGTTTTTAATATAAAGTATTAAAAGAGAATTGATTGGAAAACAAGGAGATCAAACCAGTCAATCCTAAGGGAAATCATTCCTGAATATTCAGTGGAAGGACTAGTTCTGAAGCTAAAGCTCCAATCATTTGGCCACCTGATGTGAAGAGCTGACTCATTGGAAAAAACTCTGATTCTGGGAAAGATTGAGGGCAGGAGGAGGAGGGGACGACAGAGGATGAGATTGTTGGATGGTATCCCTGACTCAGTGGACATGAGTCTGAGCAAACTCTGGGAGATGATGAAGGACAGGGAAGCCTGGCATGCTGCAGTCCATGGGGTCGCAAAGTCATGACTGAGAAAATGAACAAAAGAACTAGTAAAGAAACATGATGCAGCACCAAGAAACTTAAACTGCTCAGTGAATCTTAAATTTCAAAGGTTTTAAAAATGTAACCCAAAATCCATAATTAATTTGCAATATATCTCTTTACTAAAAGCAACATTTTAAAATTTACAAATTTGATTTATGGTAAAGTATTTTTAGAGCCAACTTATTCAATAACTTTTTTTTTTCAAAGTCCGAGAAGAAATAAAGTTGTTTTACTCCGCAGTATATTCATTCATATAGGAATTTTCTTTGTGAAGAATTTTCAGCAAGCATGAATTTACTATATGCTAAATATTTCAAAATACTTTTGATAATATTTAAGCAGATAAAGATTCTCCTTATGAAATATGTTTCAACTTTTTTTATTGTGATCATATGCAAGTAATTTTTTACATGTATTTTCCTTTATTAGTGCATTTGTTCATTGAGCTTTAACACATTGTGTTATTCACCACAAAGAATTTAGTTTGTCTCAGTCTAATCAAAAGTTGGAGAGTCCTAGGATACCTGCTTTATTGTGTAGCTTTTTAGATCTCATTAACTTCTTCTAATTGACACTGGTACACAATGTATACTTTTTGTGCTGCTATGGCCACAAAACAAATTATTCTACCCTCAGGACTGCTCTGCTACTTCCCACAAACACTCAGGCTAGTTTCTTCTTTTTTAATTGATATTAATTTATCCTGAAATAGTCTTCATCTGGTGCACTAAAGCTGCAGTTTTAATTAGAGCACTGCTAAATCTCCATACTTCTATAATTTAGAATATCATCAGAGACTTTGACATGAAGAAATTACCAAGCTAAGTCAGGTCTTTAATAGTAGATGGCTATATGATTCGACACTTTTCATATTTTTTAATGTTGCAGTAGTCAGCCTTAAATAAAATCAGGATCCATACCTACTTTTGTTAATGTATTTCTCAATATGAAATTGTCCATAGAAATCTCATATGTGAAACATCATTCTGCCCCTTACTTTGTTTTGTTTTGTAACTTTTCAGTATAGTGTGATGATCATTATAAAGCAGTATGTGAAAAGGTGTTTCCCTTTTGGGAAGAGGGAGTTGCAAGTGTTATATCACTTGTTAGATCACAAGTTACGTAACTAGTTCCTATAAATTGATATCAAAATGGTTTTAATGTTTCAGAGAATATTTTGGAACTGTGCAGGATGGCCTATCTGAAATCAATTTTTGAAATTAAAGTTGTTATTTTAAAATTTTACCTTAAAATCTCCACTGTCTAGCAATTTATGCTCTCAATATTACATTTGCTCCTGTGCAATAAGTTCATTGATTTGGTTTTATACTGTTTTTCTTCCTCGTATTTTGAAAGAACTGTACACAAGATCATATCCAAAGAATATAGCAATATGAAAAATGTGTACAGTTGTAAAATATTTTTAATTGTGAGAAACTTTAAATATTCAGAAAGCTCAAAAGCAATGTAAGAAATAAGTGCTCCCCATCCCCTGCTCTCTCTCTGTCTCTCTCCTCTGTTAATGGGGACAGTTATGAACTGCTAGGCCACTTATGAATAAATCCCCCCTTCTTTCTCCTTCTCACACTTGTAACTATTGTTCTGAAGTGTGTTCTTCTTGTGATTAGTTTCTGTGATCTTTTTAATATGAAATTTACTGCACATACTATGCATTACTATTTATGGTGTTCTAAACTTTACAAAATTTCTATTCTATTCTATCATATTGTATAGCAATTTTACAAATGTCATTCATTACTCAATATTATTATTATGAAATGTAATTCATGTTAATACTCATAAATGTGTTTCACTGTCACCATACAAAAGTGTTACATTGCTAATGCTATGCTAAGTCACTTCAGTCGTATCCGACTCTGTGCGACCTTAGACGGCAGCCCACCAGGCTCCGCTGTCCCTGGGATTCTCCAGGCAAGAACACTGGAGTGGGATGCCATTTCCTTCTCCCATGCATGAAAGTGAAAAGTGAAAGTGAAGTCGCTCAATCATGTCCGACTCTTAGCGACCCCATGGATTGCAGCCTAACAGGCTCCTCCGTCCATGGGATTTTCCAAGCAAGAGTACTAGAGTGGGGTGCCATTGCCTTATCCGAGTATTACATTAATACTGACTATATTCCCCATGCTGAACGTTTCATCCCCTTGATTTATTTATTTTGTAACTGGGAGCTAATTACACTCTTAGTTTCCCTAACCTATTACACTCAACCTTCCAACCCTTCCTCTCTGGCAACCATTTGTTTGTTGTCTGTATTTATGATCCTATTATGGTTTTGTTATGTTTGCTCATTTATTTTTTATTAAATTCCACATATAAGTGAAATCATACTTTTGTCCTTTTCTGTCTGAATAATTTCCTTAGCATAATACCTCTCAGTTCATCCATGTCACAAATGGCAAGATTTCATTATTTTCTATGCTGATTCACCTATCAACAGACATCTACATTGTTTTCATATCTTGGTTATAGTGAAAAATACTGCAATGCACATAAGGGTACATACATCTTTTCAAGTTAGTGTTTTAGTTTTCTTAGGAAAAATATGCTAAAGTGAATTTGCTGCATTTTATGGTAGTTCTGTTTTTAATTTTCTGAAGAACCTCCATACTATTTTCTATAGTGACTATACCAACATTTACATTTCCACCAATAGAACAGGATGGCTCCCTTTTCTCCACATTCTTGCCAACACTTATTTGTTGCCTTTTTGATAATAGGTATTATGACATGTTTGAGGTGATAGCTCATTGTGGTTTCCATTTTTATTTCCATGATGATTAGAGATGCTAAGCATCTTCTCTTGTCTGTGTTGATCATCTGTATGTATGTGTTCTTTGGAAAGACATCTATCCAGATGATTTGCCCATTTTTAAATCATTTTTTTAATGTTCAGTTGTATAAATTCTTTATGTATTTTAGATATTAACCCTTAATTAGATATATCATTTGTAAATCTCTTTCCCCAGTCAGTAGGTAACATTTTCCTTTTGTTGATAGTTTTCTTCTCTGTACAAAAGATTGGTAGTTTGACATAGTCCTATTAGTTTATTTTTCTTCAGTTTCCCTTGACTGAAGAGACAGATCCAAAAAAAAAAAGAAAAACATTGGGAAAACAGATGTCAAAGAATCAAAGAACATATATATTTTTTAAGGAGTTTTATGACTTCAGGTTTTACATTTAAATCTTTAATCAATTTTGAGTTCATTTTTTGTATATATTATGAGAGAGTAGTCCAATTTGATTCATTTGCAAATAGCAGCCGGTTTTTGAAATACTATTTATAAAGAGGCTGCTTTTCCCAGCATTATATTTATGACTCATTTATCAGATTGACTATATTACTTACGGGCTTCTTATTCTGTTCATTGATCTATATGTCTGCTTTTATGCCAGTACCATATTATTTTGATTATTTTGTCATGGTTGTTTCAAATCTGGGAGTGTGATAACTCCAGCTTATTTTTTTCCCCTCAAGATTGCTATGGTGTTTGTTGGTCTGTTATGGCTCCATACAAATTTTAGAAAGATTTGTTCCAGTTCTGTGAAAAATGCTATTGGTATTTTGATAGGAATTTCATTAAACCTGTAGATTGCCTTAGGGAGTATTGTCATTTTAACAATATCCAATTCTTTCAGTTCATGAACATGATGTACCTTTCCGCATGTATGTGTCATCTTCAATTCTTCTGTATAGTATCATTCTATCTGAAAACAGTGACCTGTTTTACTTCCCTTCCAATTTGGATTCTTTCAGCTTATTTTTCTCTTCTAATTTCCATGGCTAGGACTTCAAATGGTATATTGAACAACAGTGATGTAGAGTAGGCATCCCTGTCTTGCTCCTGATCTTAAAGTGTTTGGAGCTTTCCACTACTGAGCATACTGTTGACTGTAGATTTGTCATATGTGCCTTTTATTATGTTGAGGTATACTTTCTCTGCAACCACTTTGTTGAGAGTTTTTATAATAAATGGATGCTGAAATTTATCAATAGCTTTTTCTGCCTCTCCAGTGATGATCATATAATTGTTGTTCAATTTGTTAAGGTAGTGTATCACATTGATTAATTTTTGAATATTAACCCATCTTTGCATCAGTGGGTTAATCCCCATATTATCAAGGTGTATAATCCTTTCAATATATTATTGATTTGGTTTGCTAATAATTTGTTGAAGATTTTGCATCTATGTTCATTAGTGATACTGGCTTGTGTCCTTTTCTGGTTTTGGTATCAGGATGATGCTGGCCTAAGGAATGAGTTTGAAAATGTTCCCTCTCTAATTTTGGAGAACAATTTGAGAAGAATAGACATTAATATATTTTAAATATTTGGAATTCATCTGAAATTTTTGTTCTTGTACTTTTGATTTTTAATTTTTTTTAAACTGATTCAGATTTGTTCCCGGTGATTATCTGTTTGATCTGTTCACATTGTCTTAGGAAATTGTATGCTTCCAGAAGTTTATCCATTTTTTTCTAGCTTGTTCATTTTACTGGAGAATAAAAATGTTTAGTAATCTCCTATGATTCATTGTATTTCTGTGGGGTCCATTGTAACTTCTTTTCTTTCAGTTCCAGTTTTATTCATTTGAGCTGTCTCTTTTTTTCCTAATGAATCTGACTAAATGTTTATCAATTTTGTGTATCTTTCCAAATAGGCAGCTTTGAAGTTTCATTGATGATTTCTATTTTTTTTTTTTTAGTCTCTATTTAAATTGCTTTTGCTCTAATCTTTTCTTCAACTAACTTAGGCCTTTGATTTGTTCTTTTCCTAGTTCCTTACATAAAAAATGGGCTATTTACTTGAAATTTCATTAAGGATTTATTTTTGTTTACCCCATCCTGAGCATGTGCAATGTTATTCATTTGAGAAACTAATCTGACAATACTAGAGAGTGCTTGGCCAATTCCTTCTTAATTGGAGGATTTCCTCACCATCTCAAGCCTTTCCTCATGATATTTGTTTTACATATATACAACTGTCTTCTCTTTCACATTGACATTTTTTCCCTTCTGTATGAAATTTTGCATACTTTTTACCGAAGATATTTTTTTTAATTTAATGATTTCTCTATAAGTATCTTACTTATCAACTCATTTCTATGTCTACACAGTACATTTGAAATTATTTTATACATGGAAACAAATATAATCATCTTTCAACATTTCAGTTAAATAGATAGATACATATCAGTTCAGTTCACTTCAGTTCAGTCGCTCAGTCGTGTCTGACTCTTTGTGACCCCATGAATAGCAGCACGCCAGGCCTCCCTGTCCATCACTAACTCCCAGAGTTCACCCAAACTCATGTGCATCCAGTCACTGATGCCATCAAGCCATCTCATCCTCTGTCATCCCCTCTCCTCCTGCCCCTAGTCCCTCCCAGCATCAGAGTCTTTTCCAATGAGTCAACTCTTTGCATGAGGTGGCCAAAGTATTGGAGTTTCAGCTTTAGCATTATTCCTTCCAATGAACACCCAGGACTGATCTCCTTTAGAATGGACTGGTTGGATCTCCTTGCAGTCCAGATTCTCAAGAGTCTTTTCTAACACCACAGTTCAAAAGCATCAATTCTTCGGTGCTCACCTTTCTTCACAGTCCAACTTTCACATTCATACATGACCACAGGAAAAACCATAACCTTAACTAGATGGATCTTTGTTGGAAAAGTAATGTCTCTGCTTTTGAAAATGCTATCTAGTTTGGCCATAACTTTCCTTCCAAGGAGTAAGCGTCTTTTAATTTCATGGCTGCAGTCACCATCTGCAGTGCTTTTGGAGCCCCCCAAAATAATTTTGATACTGTTTCCAGTTTCCCCATCTATTTGCCATGAAGTGATGGAACCAGATGCCACGATCTTAGTTTTCTGAATGTTGGGCTTTAAGTCAACTTTTTCACTCTCCTCTTTCACTTTCATCAAGAGGACTTTTAGTTCCTCTTCACTTTCTGCCATAAGGATGATGTCATCTGCATATCTGAGGTTATTGATATTTCTACTTTAAGTATGTAGTAAAAGGCTGAAAAAATATTTCCAGCCCATGTTGAAACATAATGTATCTAGATTAATGGAGCTACAAAGTCTTATGATTTTGAATTATTTTTTTACTTGTGGTTAATTAAAATTCCATTAGAATTTTTATTTGTTTTTAAAGATCTAGTATGTGTTGGAAAGTGTTCTAAGTGTGCTTCATGAGGGGAAAAAATGTTATTCAACATCCAGAAGCTAAAATGTATTTTGCCATCTATTTAAAACTGTCTTAATCAATTTAAATTTGAGTCAATACAAATTAAACATTTTCAACTCATACATGGAAACATATGTAATCATCTGCCAACATCTCAGTTAAATAGATAGATACTTATACTTTAAGTGCCAACTGAAGTCTTATACATAAACACATTAAAAGAGATAATTTTTTAAAAAGTATTTCACTGAGGTAAGGAGAGTATTTTTACTTTGAGTAAAAATAGATTCAAGCTTGTAGCTATTGTTTCTTAGTTTCCTGGATTTGTCTTCTCTTCATATTTATATTTACTTAATATAATATCATAAATTGTCTTTTCCTATTAATAGAGATTATTCATTGTTAATATTATATATATGATCACAAATGGAGTCAAGAAAATTATGCTTATCATTTTATTATGCTAAATATCTATTTATTTAGAGAATATTAGTTCACAATGAAATGTTTTTAATGAATGTTACATTAAGAAATGAAACACATGTACACCCATGGAGGATTCATGTTGATGTATGGCAAAACCAACACAATATTGTAAAGTAATTACCATCCAATTAAAATAAATAAATTTATATTAAAAAAATAAGGAATGAAGAACCTTTACAGAGTGAAAGAAGAGATTGGAAGGTTTTGAATCCATAAGGTTAGTATATAGTAACAGATAATATATTTAAAACAAAGTCTAAAATTTATTTTCAGAATTTTGAAACAAAAGTATTCAAGAGAAAATTAGAAAAGATTAAGTTAATACTGGTGTATGCATTTGAAAATGAAATTCCCTAATACATTTGTATTAATTTAAAAACATTTGCTATACCCATATTAGAATGCTTAAAATTGCATTATGAAATACAGGTTTTTGTTAGGGAGCTTATTATTCTAGTTTTAGTTATATTTTATTTGCTGAAAAATAATGAAAAATAGTCATCTTGATTTCATAGAAATATTGATTTTTTGAATTCCCCTTTTTGTTAGTTTGTAAAAATGCTTACAAAACATTTTATTTCAATAAATATGTGGATATTATCTTAATTGTTACTGGAAGAATTAACACTGAAAATAGAATTTCTGGGAATAATGTCAAAATTTAGATTAATCACCATAAGCTGATACAATGATATCATTACTTAGAACATCACTCTTTGAAATGGGACAGTTTTAAAAGAGAATAAATCAGTAAGAGTTCAACATGTATTCATTTAATATATCTATCAAAATGTGATCAACAAAATGAACAAGGCTAAACACTGGAGTCCTTTAAAAGATACTAGAAATATTTCATATTTACTTCCTCTTAGTGTCACATTTTAATTTTTCAATCAAATGGATATTCTATTCATGACTGCATTTTATTTTTCTGTGGGTGGTTAATTGAAGTGTCTATGTGTGTGTGTGTGTGTGTGTATGTGCACTCAGTTACTTCAGTTGTGTCCAAGTTGTTGCTCCTCTGTCCATGGGATTCTCCAGGCAAGAATACTAGAGTGAGTTGCCATGTGCTCCTCCAGGGCATCTTCCTGACCTAGGGATTGAACCCACATCTCATGATCTACTGCATTGAGAGCCAGGTTCTTTACCACTAGTGCCACCTTGGAAGCTTATATATATATGTGTGTGTGCATTTTATATATATAAGATATATATATATATCTTGGACAACAGTTTATTATATGAGTGTAACACAATATATTTCTGATTTAATATAGTTTCCTAGAATTTTCACCATGAACATATAAGATTTCTTCCAAACTTTGCAAGAATAGTAAGCTTTGGTGACATCATTTTTCTGAACTCGTAGTAAAGAACATTTAATTTTTTCATTAACAAATAAATGTTGACATTGGGAATTAATATAATATTTTTATAAATGATTTTATTACAGATTTATATTGAAAAACATATTTAAAGAGCAACTCAATCATTTTGTCATGATTCTAATGCATTTCTTCCTTATGTGTCAGATATATGCAATAAAATATATATTGAATAAAATTTTATATATATACATTAACTTTTCAAGCTTTATTTAATCAATGTTTTGTTTTCATGAATGTCTGGATCCTTACCTTAATCCGAAAGAGTTTGTATTCCTGCAAGATTTACATAGATTTTCTGCCAAGAGGGAGTGAACCACTGGCCACAGGAGGGAAACCTAAATGACTATGTATCCTCAAGGTAAATCTCCTACTCTTTGACTTGCCTGGAGCTAGTATAATTCTAGGGTCTCAGTGGTGAAAAATACCTATATTTCATTTCCAGGTCTCTGAACCACTACAGGAAGGAAAAGACTTCCTTTAAGGCTGCTTACAAAAGAGGGAAGTTCATATAGAGATAACTGATTTTTTAAACAAAGAAAAAAGCAGCTCAGTACTTTGGACTGTAAATATTTGTTCTCATCTGGGAATCATATGGGGCTGGATTTCAAAAATATATATATATTTTTAAAACAATTGTAACTGCTATTCAATATATACAATTAAAGTTATCCAATAATATATATAATATAAAAGAGTCAAAAATAAAAATAAATAAAAGTTTCATTAAGATTTTAGGGACTTCTTTTACTGCCTGACTGCCAAGCTTAAACTGTCAAACAAATTTGTTCATTTCTAAATGTCTATGCTTAGGTTCTATGCATAAATTAAATTTTATGTGGAAGATATGAATTATAGAGCAAATTATTAGATGGTTTGACCATTTGTTTTCTAAACTCAAAATTCAAGGAAAAGAATGAAGCCAAATTTAGGGTTAAAGGCCAGGGATAATTTCCCTTTGTTTTACAAAATTGAAAAGTGTTCAAGAATTATTTAAGACTTTAATATGACATAATCTTTTCCATTATTTTTAGATTTAAATGAAAAACATAAAGGTCACTCTTTTTTACTGGTCTATTCAGAATAATGAATTCTTTAGGTGTCTTATATTGAGTATGTTATGAGAGAGTTTTGCAGGTGGCTCAATGAAGGTGTAAAAATTCCTGAACATACTTGGGCAACACTAGAATGAATTCAACATCCAAAGCCCTTGCACTGGTGATGAGACTAAGCTCTTTTATTTTCACTCCAATTTCAGCCTCACCGTTCGGATATTGCCTTATAAAAGCAGTAATGATCTGGGAAGTTTTCCAGATTCATTTATAAGAAAGCAGAAAAGCTCAATTTGAGCTCCATTTTGTAGGGCTCTTCATTCTTTCATTATAACCTGAATCTCTTGTACAGGACTCTCTTTATCCTTTGTGGAGTAAAGGAACCTTCATTGTGTGCATTCTTTTTTCAAGTGAAATGCATTATTTTACACTGGGTATGCAGGAAACAATACAAGTCCTTCACTGAAGATTTACTCTGTGGAAATGCAAGATAGTAACTCAATTTGAGAACAATATGGCTTGCCTTCTTTCAAATGGAGCCAGTCAAGGTGGGCTTTCAAGTTTCCAAACGTAAAAGGTTTCCCTGACATTTCTAAAATTTGCATTGTGAAGTACACAACAAACATAGTAGGGAATTGGAAATGCTTATATGTGCATTTCAGATTACAAATATCGCCACAGCTCAGTTTAATTGCAATTGTCATAGACAATTTGGGGCACTACTGTGGCCACTATGCTTTTGTAACCAGGAGTTGCATTTCAAGGTGCTTCAGGTTGTTCAAAAAAATATTTTCTTCAGTCTTTCACTGTAACTGGATCAATGTTTTGTTTGTCAACTTGGATATTAATCTTATCTAGCTTTTTTCCTGGTTTGAAGACAACATGTCCTGACACATACCCTCAACTATAGTTTTCCACTTATTTAATCTTTTATCACTGTTCTACTAACATTTCCCATGTCTAAGACCAGAGCAGAAGTGTAGTAACAGGTAAGTGTGTTTTTCAATAAGCATAATCATATCCATAAAATACTTCATAAATAATGTTTCAAATAGGTAAGAGCAAAATGACTAATGTTTGTAGGCAAACATCTTTTGCTCTTTCTACCATTTATTCATTTATTTTTTCAAAATGAAGTTTTCATTCTGTAATATTAGGATGCTTGTGCTACATGATCTATTTTTATTTCACTGAATTTTCTCAGAAACAGTTTACAGATGACTATAAAAATTAAATACATTTTGAAAACATTTTAACCATAATGGAATTTGATTCTGTACAATACACATTTCAAAAGTTGTTATGTCTATGGTCCTATTAATAGCATTTAAAAACAACTGATATATGTAACTTTTATTATTCAATGGGTAATATCTTAAGTTATGAGGATTCTTTTCTAAATTTCCTATTTATTACACTGAAGACCTCTTCTTAAGTAAAATCTGTGCAATATTATTTAGTAACATATATTAATGATTTGAATAACAATCTAATACAAATAATTATCTAATTAATTTGTTATCCTTAGAAATCATTTAGCTATTCTGTATATGTCATGTTTATGATCCAGAATATTATTTGCAATAGTTTCACCTGAGACCCCTGTGGGAATTTTCTTCCCTGGGACTTGGAAACAGCTAACCTGAAAGAACAACGGTCAAACAGTCTCTGCAAGGACTGACAACTTTATTTCTGCAGTCAGGCCTTTTTATAGGAGCAAGGAACAAAGAGCTTAGAGCATATGGCCAGCAGAGCATGTACAAGGCTAAGATATAATCAGTAAAAGATACTTCAAGGACCAGCGTGTTCTTAACGACCCATGTGTTTATCCATGACCCATTTTTTCAAGCAACGTCTTTAATGTTTAATCACTAAATTTTGGCACCAAGCATAGCCAAAGGCAGGAAATGGTTTTCAGCTATCAGTACACAATGCCTGGGTACTTTGGGCCCTTCGCCATTTTCCCAAGGACCTTCTCCTTCAAGGCTATTTTGCACAGTGCCTCCCAACATATTCTCCTTTTGTTTTTAGTTTAAGCATGACAGCTGCTAGTTGGACTCCACTGTGGGAGGCCCAGAGTCTTGAGTAGAGACATCTGTATCCTACAAACAATGACAGAAAAAGCAGAGCAATTAATACATACATAAAAAAGTTGCCTCCTGAAAACCAAGTTCTGGGATCCAGAGAGGATAATGTTTTGGTTAAAATATCATAAAATTGGGTGCTATATAATTCCTTAGGTATTTTAACTTGAAAATTAGCAATTTGTTGTTTTAGAAGGTTGATGTCCAAACTTGAGTTATCCATGAGATCCTGAAAATGCACTTTAACTTCGTCCCAAGGATACTCAGTGCCATTATAGGGCATGTTAGTCAGACAGAAAGAAGTAAAATTCCAGTGACAACATATATGTGTTAGGAAAGTAAGTTGCTGTACTTGATCTCCTTGATATTAATTACCACTGTTTGTAATTCATTAATTTGTGTTTGCAATTGCTGATCTATTTGAGCTTGTCGAGTCCAGAGATTATGGGAATCTTTGTGCCAAGCAGTTATAAAATCATGATTCTGTATAGAATTGTGTAGTGCCATACCAGATAGGGTTCCTACTGTAACAACAGATATTAGACTAAGGATGCCAGCAATAATCCATCCTATTATGCACTTTGACCTCCTTAAGCCATATTTGAGCAAAACTGAGAGAAATACAGAGTCAGTCCATGGTTGTTAGGTTAACAGGAAGCCACAATTCAGATCTTTGCTTGACTATTGCAATGTTGACATTATGATATGAAATAGTATGGTTTAAACATGTATACAAGGCACATGCTGTACTGTTAACAATTTTAGCAGAAAGATCTATATCAAAGTTACCCACAATAAACATGTATGGGAGGTGCACACAAGATTGGATATAACCTGTACTATTGTATAAAAAGGTATAGTTTTGAGGTTTTAAGGCTTTCACAGTCCCATACACACTGGCAAAGCGCTCCAATGCAGCAGGAATCTTCCACACGTGCCATTGCTCAGGTCCCACAATAGGGACTATGATTCTGGGTCAAGGTGGAGACAATCCTCCATTATACCAATTTAACAGTATGTCTTTATCAGTCCAAAAGCTAGTATTGGTCTTATGAAATCCCCACACATTGGACTTATTATACCAGGAACAGTTATGGTTCTTTTCCTGTTCCTCAGAGCAGTTCACAAACAATCTGTGGGGCCCCCAGTCAATGAATTTAAATATAAATTGATTCTGCTGAATGATAGAGATTTTCCCAAACTGTCCCTGACAATCTGACCAATATAGAGATTGAATTGATTGCTTCCTTCTCCATGATACAACATCACATATTGGTTCTTCAGGCTGGAAGAGTGAATTAGTATAGTTAACTATTTGTCCAGGATAATGCCTCTCAGAGCCATTTAGCAGGAAGGATGTGGTTGCAAACATTCCTATACGATAGGCAGAACCATTGTGTGCTGAGTAAGCCCACCATTGGGGGAATATAGTTATGCATAAAGGGTGAAATCTGAAACATATGGGTAAGGTTTTGAATCCAATAGAAATATTTATTTTTCTTCCTTCATCTTCTTCATGAATTGGTCTTTGTGTTGACCATGGAGCTGGGAAGTGCAGGCTGTCATTGGTGAATACCACAGGAGCCTTGTTGACCCAATCCAGTATGGACAACAAGGGTGGATTAGGTAGGTATGCCCAGTAAAGATATTCCACACTTACCCCAGAGGAGCAAGAGAGAACAGCTAGCATTGCCAGAAACAGCTTATCTGGAGTCATGGGAGTTCCAGTAACCTTCAGTGTTTGTTCAGCCTGAGGAGTCGTTTTTTACCTGAGCCCATGTCAGGTAGGGGTTCAGATGTTGACGTTTTCTCTTTGGCTCCTCTATGGTCATTGACGAGACCCTTCACATCAGCTGTGTCACCTGTCGGGGGAGTCCACTCTTGGGGTCCTTCTCAGTAACAGACATGGCGAAGTGGAACCCAGATTTCTTCTCCATCTGCAACTACAAGACTGTAACCTCTGCCTAGGAGTCGTAAGATTCCTGGCAACCATTGATTAAACTGTTCATACCATATTGGTGTGTTGACTTCTAACAGTTTCTTACTGTTTTCCTCTGCAAAATGTCTGTCTGCACGAGTATCAGAACTATCTTTTATTACATTTAAAAAATTTAAGGAATAAAGAGTTAAAGATAATAACAATTGAGGGTTCATAGGATAAGAAGTGTATCTTCTCTTCCATATTCCCCCTTTCTGTTTTAATAAATGAGTTTTAAGAGTACGATGGGCTATTTCGATAATTGCTTGACCCTGGGGATTATAGGGTATCCCCGTGATGTGCGTTATATTCCATTGCATTGGAAATGAACGAATCGAGTGAGAGGTAAACGCAGGCCCATTATCTGTTTTTAAGACCAAAGGTATCCCCATAACAGGGAAGGTGAGTAAAAGCACGGAAATGGTGTGTTTGCTGGATTCTGAAGAGACAGGCACTGCCTATATAAAACCTGAAAATGTATCAACTGAGACAAAAAGCAAAGAGAACTTTCCTAAGGAGCAATGAGTGAAGTCAGATTGCCAAAGGGAGTTAGGTTGTTGCCCATGAGGATTAACTCCTGAAACTGTGGTACATAAGGGCAGAGGAGCGCAGACGTCACAGGATTTAATGATATGTCTTGCTTCAGTGAAGGGAATATGGTATTTAGAGTGCAATCTTTTAGCATTGGTATGAAGATTAGCGTGTTCGTCAATAGCAGACGTAAGACAGGAGCTATGAACCTATCAACAGCATCATTTCCTGCTGCCAGGGGGCCAGGTAAACCTGAATGAGCACGTATATGTGTAATGAAGAAAGGTTCCGTACGTGATCAAATTAAGGCTTGAGTCCTTGAAAAGAGAATATATAATTCTTCATCTAGGTTGTATAAAACGGCGGTAACAAAATCAGGGAAAAGGGAAGCAAGGTATTTGAAATCAGTATATACATTGAAAGATAATGGTTGAAGAGACAAAAGAGCATATAAAGCATACAATTCAACTCTTTGTACTGAAGAATAGGTAGTGGGTAATTTCTCTTTGATATCAGGGCCGACGATCCCAGCTATGCCTTTCTTGTTGCCATCAATGAAATAGGTAGGTGCATTTGAAATAGGCTGGGACGCAATGATATTAGTTACTACAAATTTAGTAAATTGTAGGAAGTCCCACAATTTTCCTTTTGGCAAATGGAATGAGATAACGTTCTGAAAATCACTTAACTCTATTTGCATGGTCGTGTTATACTGTAAGGCAATGTGTAATTCCTTTTTTGTCAAGGGGACATGTATTGCATATGAATCAAATCCAGTTAAGGTTTGTACACGGCTCCTTCCTGATACAATTAGCTGCCCTATTTTCTCAATGTATGATAAGATTTTTTTTTAACTGTTTAGTCTGTAGATATACCCATTCTATCAGGCTGTATTGAGCTATGATTGCAGTAGGTGAATGTTTGGTGGGGAATATATATATAAACAGACGGGTTGGGTATGATCCAGCTAAGTTGTGAAAGATTGTTGAATGCATTTTTCAACAAATTTTAATTCTTCTTCCACTTCTTTTGTTAGCTGTCTAGGACTATTAGGGTCAGGAGGTCTCTCTAAAATTTTAAATAAATTTTGTAATGCATAGGTGGGAATGCCAATAGACGGCCAAAGCCAATTAATATCTCCTATCAACTTTTGAAAATCATTTAATGTGCATAGAGAATGTACAGAGATTTGAGTTTTTTGAGGTTTTATCTTAGATTCTTCCATAACATGTCCTAAGTAATTAAAGGGTGCTTTCAGTTGAATCTTATCTGGCACAACAAGCAGGCCATGATTTTGAAGAGTGGTAGTGACTTTATCATATAATTGTTGTAAACAGAGTTCAGATTCCATGGAGAGGAGTATATCATCCATACAATGAATTATGAAGGCAGTAGGATATTTATTCTACTGGGTTGTAATAAAACAGATATGAGATATTGGCAAATGGTAGGAGAGTTCATCATTCCCTGAGGTAAAACCTTCCATTGAAATCTTTTAACAGGAGCCATGTGATTTATAGAAAGAACTGAAAAAGCAAAATGTTTTCTATCTTTAGGATGCAAAGGTATAGTAAAAAAAAGCAGTCTTGTAAATAAATAACAATTACAGACCATTCTTTTGGCACCATGGAAGGGGAGGGCAATCCAGGTTGTAAGTGCCCCATAGAAGTTATAGTATTATTAACATTTCTTAAATCTATCAACATTTGCCATTTTCCTGATTTCTTTTTTATTACAAAAACGGGAGAGTTCCATGGGGAAAATGAAGCTCTATATGATTTTTCTGTAGTTGTTCATTTGCTAATTGTGTGAGAGCTGCCAACTTTTCTTTAGTCAGGGGCCATTGAGGTGTCCATACTGGGGCATCAGATTCCCAATCGAGAGGCAGCAGTGTTAACAATGGCCTCCACTAAAAAGGCTCATTTAGAGAGATTGTAGCTTTTGTTTGTTCAAGAAAATCCCTTCCCCACAAATTAATAAGGATACTGGTAATATACAGTTTGATGTAAGCTACAATTTGATCGGGACCATAAGCTTGTAAATAGGATGCACTGACGAAAGTTTGTGTAGCATCAGCCTCACCTATCCCTAACAGTCTGGAAGGAGCCACAGTCTTACCCCATTCAAGGGGCCATTCTTCAATTCTAATAATGGAAATGTCAGCTCCTGTATCCAAGATACCTGTGAAATTTTTCCCCATATCTTTACAGTAAGCATAGGCTTTTGATGTTCCTTTAATAAGGTAGATAGTGTGGCGGTAAGATTGGTGCTACCAAAACCCCCCTGCCTAATTTTAGCAAATGCCCTCAATGGTCTGACGTATGGCAAAAGTAATAATTGTGCAAAGCGTTCCCCTTTTTGTAGATATATATTTCCTAATTTTATGACATTCACCATGACATGTATCTCTCCTTCATAATCTTCATCCACAACTCCAGTCAGCACTACTAAAACTTTCATTGTACAGCTGCTACGTCCCAAAATTAGTCCAACTGTTCCGGGTGGGATCGGACCGTAATATCCAGTAGGGATTTTATGAGGACTGTATAGTTCTATTAACTCCATGTCATAAGGACTAGGTATATCAATGCAAGCACTCTTAGATGTAGCTGCTTGTAGCGTCATGATGTGAGGTCCTCCTTTTGTAGTGGGGCTGAGGATAGCCCCTTTATTAGTTTCCCTGTTGTTTTTGTTGTGCCTCTGTAGTTAATGCATTTCCAACCTTATTGAATTTGGAACAACATTCATTCAACCAATGGAATCCCTTTTTACATTTTGGGCAAATTCCTGGGGGTCTTTTTTTATTAGAAGTAGTATTATTTTTAGCTGTTTGTACTGGCATGTGGCATTGTTTTTTCATATGGCCAGCCTTCCTGCAGTTAAAACATTTAGCATTGGCAGCCTTTTGCACATTAAAAGTTTCTAGTGCTGCTAATTTTGCTCTATGGGACATAGATCCAATATCTCTACAAGCTTTCAAATATTCCATAAGAAAACCAGTTTCTCGAATTGGTCTAAGCATGGATCGACATTCCTCATTATCATTTTCAAAGGCAAGTTGTTTTAAAATAATATTTTGTAAGGTTTCATCTTTGATAGATTTTTTGACGGCATCCTTTAATTTTCCTATAAGTTGGGCATATTCCTCCTGATGTCCCTTGGTAATCTTGACAAATGAACCATCAGAGTTAACACTATCAACCTTTGCCCATGCTCTGCAAGAAATTTCTTTAACGAAATACAATATCTGAGGGGTAATATTAGCTAATTGCACAGTCATATCGGCCATGGCTTCCATTCCAGTGAGTATATCATAGGTTAAATTGGCGGGGTTACCACGAGATTGCTGGTCAATCATCATTTGTCAGGCTTCATCACCAACCCACATTTGCCACTGAAGTAATTGTTGAGGATTTAGAACCATCTTTGCTACTTGAAAAAAAATCTTATGGCATCCAATGATCAGCTCAACCTCTGAGGAATTCTACACAGTAAGGAGAAGTAGGTCCATACAGAGTGCATGCTTTATTAAAGCTAGACAACATACCAAAATCTAAACCAGCCCAAGCATTCTGGCCTTGGGCAGGTTGATCAAACTGTATTGGGAAAGCGAAAGCGCAAGCAGGCATCTCCCGAGGAGGAGTGAAATGGTTAGTACGAGAAAAGTTAGCAACTGCTGTTACCGGCGGAGCAGAAAGGAAAACCTCAGATTTGGGCTGTCCGTTAAATGAAATGACCTCCGCTCTAAGTGGTTTCGGCTTCGACACATCCTGTATATATACGTCTCCGAGCTGTTTTTCCAGGGATTGTGTCTGATTGAGCATAACATTCTTGTATTTCAAAGCACCTTGCGTATCTTGTTCCTCAAGCTCATATTCATGTAAAGATTTAACAGTCTCCACTTCCAGATCAACCTTATGCCCTTCAATTTGTTCTATGACAGCCCACATGTGTGACCATGTAACCCACCATTGAGGGGGAATACGGACTCCTTGCCAATATGCTCACAAAACATTATTCTTAACCCTTTTCTTTTCCATATGTCTAGATCGAGTGTCCCTTTCTCTGGGAACCATGGATTATGTTCCAGTAAAATACAATAGCACTTGTTCAACTGATCTCTTGAAACATTAACATCATTTTGTTTCAAAAAGTGATGCATTATAGAAATGAAAGGAATCTTACTGCTATGTTGTCCCATCCTGCTTATCTCTTTCTGCAGGGCTCGCCCCTTTGTTCAGTCTTCCTTCAAGTCCCTGTTCAGGCACCACCTGTGGGAATTTTCTTCCCTGGGACTTGGAAATGGAGAACCTGAAAGAACAATGCTCGGACAGTCTCTGCAAGGACTGACAACTTTATTTCTGCAGTCAAGCCTTTTTATAGGAGCAAGGAAAAAAGAGCTTAGAGCATACGGCCAGCAGAGCATGTAAAAGGCTAAGATACAATCAGTAAATGATACTTCAAGGACCAGCGTGTTCTTAACGACCCATGTGTTTATCCATGACCCATTTTCTCAAGCAACGTCTTTAATGTTTAATCACTAAATTTTGGCACCAAGCATAGCCAAAGGCAGGAAATGGTTTTCAGCTATCAGTAAACAATGCCTGGGTACTTCAGGCCCTTTGCCATTTTCCCAAGGACCTTCTCCTTCAAGGCTATTTTGCACTGTGCCTCCCAACAACCCCAACCTCCCATAACAAATAAAGGGCAAAAAAAAGTCTTCATGTAATATTAATCCCTGTGTTATTTGTAATAATTTTTTCATAATTTTTAAAAATTTTTTGCTTTATTCTGAAGTCCTCTATGTCTGAAATTAATGCAGCTACTCCAGCATCTTTTGGTTAGCATTACCATGGTACATGTATTACAATAATTGCAAAAAAACAAACAAACAAACAAACAAACAAAAACCATGCAGATACATGTCCACAAAATATTTCCAAGATTTGTATGGGGAAGATTTAAAAGAAAGAGCTCTGATGAAAGAAATGAAAGATCATCTAAGTAAGTGGAGAGTAATTTTGTGTCCATAAATAGACAATATATTAAAGATGACAATTATTAATAACTTTATTTATAAATCTAAGGCCATTTCATTGAAAATCCAAGCAAGCTGCTTTGCAGCTACCAACAAATAATTTAAAAATTTATATGAAAAAGCAGGAGCTCAGAAATTACCAACAAAATACTGGAAAAGAGGGGAACACATGTATGCCTGTGGCGGATTCATTTTGATATTTGGCAAAACTAATACAATTATGTAAAGTTTAAAAATAAAATAAAATTTAAAAGAAAAAAAAAGAATAAAGTTTGAAGACTGACACTATTCTAATTCTGGACTTATAACAACTCTTTTGTAATTAGACACAATGGTATCAGTGAAAGAATAGACAAATAGATTAATGGAACAAAAAGCAAGCCTGTAGTGTATTTTCAGTCACTCAGTTGTGTCCAACTCTTTGCAGTCATCTGGAATATAGCTCGCCAGGCTCCTCTGTGTATGGGATTTTTCAGGAAAAAATACTGGAGTGAGTTGTCATTTCCACTTCTAGGGGATCTTCCCAACCCAGGGATCAAACTTGCATCTCCAGAGTCTCTTGCATTGGCAAGAGGATTCCTTACTACTGAGCCACCTGGGAAGCCTGTCATGGAATCACATAAATATAGTAAGTTAATTTTTGACAGGAGTAAAGAAAATTTAATGTATGAATGACAGTTTTCTCAACAAATGGTTCTTAAAAATGCCAAAAATTTAACCTAGAGGCAGATGATAGATCACATATCTTTCATGAAAATTAACCCAAAGTGGATCTTAAAATTAAATTTAAAAAATAATAATACTATAACATTTACAGGAAAAAATTCTAGGCAAAAACTGATGTGATTTTTGGTTTGATTATGTGTTTTAGATACAAAATCCAAAATTACAACCTATAAAACAATTGATTTGAGTGTTTATTGAAATGAAAAGCCTCTGCTCTGCTGTAGACACTGTTAAGAAAATGTAAGGAGTAGTCACTGACTGGGAGAAATAAAATTGCAAATCATATATAAAAAATCAGTAGATTAGGGACAAGGAGGTGGGGGAGGAAGGAGAGGTGGGATACATGGAGAGAGTAACATGGAAACTTACATTACTATATATAAAATGAATAGCTAATGGAAGTTTGCTGTATGACTCAGGGAACTCAGCCAGGGGTCCATAACAACTTAGAAGGGTGGGAAGGGCAGGAGAAGGGAGGGAGATTCAAGAGGGAAGGGGCGTGTGTATGCCTATGGCTGATTCACATTGATGTTTGGCAGAAACTAACACAATTCTGTACAGCAACTAGTCTTCAATTAAAAAAAAAAATAAATGTAAAACCTAAAAAAAAAAAAAAAGGAAAGAAAAAAAAATTAGTAGAAAAAATGTACAATATAAACTTACACTTAGGAGTGAAAGTAAATGACACAATTAAAAATGTGGAAATGATTTGGACACTTCATGAAATAGATGTACCAGCAACAGATTAGTATATGAAGAGGTAGTCAATATTATATGCTGTTATGGACACATAGAATCAATATAGTGAAAATGAGTATACTACCCAAAGCAATTTATAGATTCAATGCAATCCCTATCAAGCTACCAACAATATTCTTCACAGAGCTAGAACAAATAATTTCACAATTTGTATGGAAATACAAAAAACCTCGAATAGCCAAAGCGATCTTGAGAAAGAAGAATGGAACTGGAGGAATCAACCTACCTGACTTCAGGCTCTACTACAAAGCCACAGTCATCAAGACAGTGTGGTACTG
>NW_011495068.1:697986-701050 GCF_000754665.1 Bison bison bison | reverse complement strand
ATCAGCAGATGAATGGATAAGAAAGCTGTGGTACATATACACAATGGAGTATTACTCAGCCATTAAAAAGAATACATTTGAATCAGTTCTATTGAGGTGGAGAAACTGGAACCTATTATACAGAGTGAAGTAAGCCAGAAGGGAAAACACCAATACAGTATACTAACGCATATATATGGAATTTAGAAAGATGGTAACAATAACCCTGTGTATGAGACAGCAAAAGAGACACAGATGTATAGAACAGTCTTATGGACTCTGTGGGAGAGGGAGAGATGTGAAGATTTGGGAGAATGGCATTGAAACATGTAAAATATCATGTATGAAACAAGATGCCAGTCCAGGATCGATGCATGATACTGGATGCTTGGGGCTAGAGCACTGGGACGACCCAGAGGGATGGTATGGGGAGGGAGGAGGGAGGAGGGTTCAGGAATGGAAACACATGTACACCTGTGGCGGATTCATTTTGATATTTGGCAAAACTAATACAATTATGTAAAGTTTAAAAAAAAAAAAAAAAAACTACAAAGAGACAGCACAACACACCAATTAAACTGGCTAAAATCCAAAAATGTGACAATACTAAATACCAGCATGAAATCAGAAATAAGACCTCTCCTTCATTCCTGCTGTGAATGAAAAATGGTACAGAGACTTTGGAAGACAGCCTGCCAGCATTTTACAAAGCTAAACATAGTTTTAGCATATGATCTTGTAATTGTTCTCCTAGAAATTTGCCAAATTGATTTCAAAACTTATGACCAAACAAAAGTCTGTGCAAAAATGTTTTTTAAAACTTTATCATCACCAAAAACTGAAAGCAAGATGTCCTTCAATAGATGGATAAACTATGATATTTCTCTTCAGTGGAATATCATTCAGTTATAAAAATGAATCAGCAACCAAGCCACATTGAAAGGCAACCCACTCCAGTACTCTTGCCTGGAAAAGCCCATGGATGGAGGAGTCTGGTAGGCTGCAGTCCATGAGGCCACTAAGAGTTGGACATGACTGAAGCGACTTAGCAACAGCAGCAGTAACCAAGCCACAAAAATATTGAGGAAACATAATAAAGGCCAAATATTACAAAACCACAGCTAACATTATGATGAAAAGCTAAACTCAATGGTGAAAAGTTAAAAGTTTTTCCTCTAATTTTAGGAAGAAAACAAGGATATGCACTCTTGGAACTTTTGTTCAACACAGTATTAGATGTTTCAGCTACAGAAATCATACATGAAAAGAAAGCAACTAAACTGAAAGAGAAGTGAAACTATCACTATTAACAGATGACATGGTACTATATATAGAAAACGCTAAAACTCCACCAGTAAAATGATTAAGATTAATAGTTTAATAAATTTACAAGATAAAACATCAATATACAGAATCTTTTTGCATTTCTATACACTACATACAAACTATGAGAAAAATTCAGAAAACAATCCCATTTAAAATTGCATCAGAAAGAATAAAATACCTAGGAATAGATCTGGTCAACCTGAGGTAAAAGACTTATACCCAGAAAACTATAAGACACTAGTGAAAGACATTGACTACATCACAAATAAATGGGGAGATAGATAAGGAAACAATGGAAACAGTGAGAAACTTTATTATCTTGGGCTCAAACTCACTGCAGAATGTGACTGCAGCCATGAAATTAAGACATTGGCTCCTTGGAAGAAAAGCTATGACCAGCCTAGACAGCATATTAAAAAGAAGAGACATTACTTTGCCAAAAAAAGGTCAAGGCTATGGTTTTTCCAGTAGTCATGTATGGGTGTAAGAGTTGGACTATAAAGAAAGCTGAATGCCAAAGAATTGATGCTTTTGAACTATGGTGTTGGAGAAGACACTTGAACTCCCTTGGACTGCAAGGAGATCCAACCAGTCCATCCTAAAGGAAATCAGTCCTGAACATTCACTGGAAGGATTGAGTCTGAGGCTGAAACTCTAATACTTTGGCAACCTGATGTGAAGAACACTCATTTGAAAAAAATCCTGATGCTGGGAAAGACTGAAGGCAGGAGGAGAAGGGGACAACAGAGGATGAGATGATTGGATGGCACTGATTTGATGGACATCAGTTTGAGTAAGCTTTGGGAGTTGGTGATGGACAGGGAAGTCTGGCATGCTGCAGTCCATGAGGTCACAAAGAGTCAGACACGACTGAGCAACTGAAATGACTGATACCGTACTAATGGACCAGAACATTAATATTATTAAAATGTCCATAGTACCATAAAGCAAACTACAGATTCAATGCAACTCCTATCGAAATAGCAACAGCATTTTGTTTTCCACAGAACTACACAAAATAATTGAAAAATTCACACTGAACAAACAATAAGATACCCTGAATAATTAAATAATATTAAAAAAGAACAGTGCTGGGTATCACAGTCCATGATTTCAAACTTTGAAACAAAGTTATATTAATCAAAGTAGTATGGAACTGGAACAAAGGATAGACATATGTCTCAATGGAAAAAATAGAGAACCCAGAAATAAACCCATAATTACATGGCTACTTAATTTAGGACAATGAAGTAATAAATACATAGTGAGGAAAATACAATTTCTTCTAAATATTGCAATATATAAAAGAAACAAAGGGGACAAATTTTTTTAACCATATACAAAAATAAAATCAAAATGATGTAAAGATTTAAATGTGAAACCTCAAATGATAAACCCCTGGCTGAAAACACAGGCAGGATACTGATTGACATTGGTCTTAGTAATATTTTTGGATCTACCCTAGGGCAAGGGCAGCACAATAAAAAATAAACAAATTAGATTATATCAAACTAAAAATAAAACACAAGGAAGGAAACTATCAGCGAAAAGAAAAAGCAACATACTGAATGGGAGAGGGTATTGATTATATTTTTTGCAGTCAAAGATGGAGCTCTATACAGTCAGCAAAAACAAGACTGGGAGTTGACTGTGGCTCATATCATGAACTCCTTATTGCCAAATTTAGACTTAAATTGAAGAAAGTAAGGAAAACCACTAGACCATTCAGGTATGACCTAAATCAAATCCCTTATGACCT
>NW_011495068.1:691542-697886 GCF_000754665.1 Bison bison bison | reverse complement strand
AAATCCCTTATGACTATACAGTGGAAGTGACAAATAGATTCAAGGGACTAGATCTGATAGAATGCCTGAAGAACTATGGACAGAGGTTTGTGGCATTGTACAGGAGACAGTGATAAAGACCATCCACAAGAAAAAGAAATGAAAAAAGGGAAAATGGTTGTCTGAGGAGGCCTTACAAAAAGCTGGGAAAAGAAGAGAAGCTAAAGGTAAAGGAGAAAAGGAAAGATATACCCATTTGAATGCAGAGTTCCAAAGAATAGCAAGGAGAGATAAGAAAGCCTTCCTCAGTGATCAACGTAAAGAAATAGAAGACTAGAGATCTTTTCAAGAAAATTAGAGATACTAAGGGAACATTTCATGCAAAGATGGGCATAATGAAGAACAGAAATTATATGGAACTAACAGAAGCAAAATATATTAAGAGGTGGTAAAAATACACAGAAGATCTATACAAAAACATCTTCATGACCCAGATAACCATGATGGTGTGTTCACTCACCTAGAGTCAGATATCTTGGAGTGTGAAGTAAAATGGGCCTTAGGAAACATCACTATGAACAAAGCTAGTAGAGGTGATGGAATACCGGTTCAGCTACTTCAAATCTTAAAAGATGATACAGTGAAAGTGCTGCATTCAATTTGCCAGCAAATTTGGAAAGCTCAGCAGATGCCACAGGACTGGAAAAGATCAACTTCATTCCAATCCCAAAGAAAGGCAATGCCAAAGAATGTTCAAACTACTGCACAATTGCACTCATCTCACATTCTAGCAAAATAATGCTCAAAATTCCCCAAGTGAGTCTTCAACAGTATGTGAACCATGAGCTTCCAGATGTTCAACCTGGATTTAGAAAAGGAAGAGGAACCAGGGATCAAATTGTGACATCTGTTGGATCATGGAAAAAGCAAGTGAGTTCCAGAAAAACATCTATTTCTGCTTTCATGAATATGCCAAAGTCTTTGACTGTGTAGATCACAACAAACTGTTGAAAATTCTTCAAGATATGGGAATACCTGACCACCTTACCTGCCTCCTGAGAAATCTATATGCAGGTCAAGAAGCAACAGTCAGAACCAGACATAAAACAACAGACTGGATCCAAATTGGGACAGAACAAGGCGATATTTTGTCTGAAATAAGGCCTTAAATAAGTCCTGCTTATTTAACTTATATGTAGAGTACATCATGAGAAATGCCAGGCTGGATGAAGCACAAACTGGAATTAAGATTGCTGGGAGAAATATCAATAACCTCAGATACACAGATGACACTACCCTTATAGCAAAAAGTGAAGAGGAACTAAAGATCCTCTTGATTTAAGTGAAAGAGGAGTGGGGAAAAGTTGGCTTAAAACAGAGCATTCGAAAAACTAAGATCATGCCATTCAGTTCCATCACTTCATGGCAAATAAATGAGGAAACAATGGAAACAGTAGCAGACTTTATTTTGGGGGTCTCCGAAAATCACTGCAGATGGTGACTGTAACCATGAAATTAAAAGACGCTTGATCCTTGGAAGAAAAGCTATGACCAAACTAGGCAGCATATTAAAAAGCAGAGACATTACTTTGCCAACAAAAGTCCATCTAGTTAAAGCTATGGTTTTTCCAGTAGTCATGTATGGGTGTGAGAGTTGGACTATAAAGAAAGTTGAGTGCTGACGAATTGGTGATTTTGAACTGTAGTGTTGGAGAAGACTCTTGAGAATCCCTTGGACTGCAAGGAGATCAAACCACTCAATCCTAAAGGAAATTGGTACTGAATATCCTTTGGAACGACTTATTTTGAAGCTGAAACTCCAATACTTTGGCCACCTGATGTGAAGAATTTACTCATTGGAAAAGTCCCTGATGCTGGGAAATATTGAAGGCAGAGGAGGAGAAGGGGATGACAGAGAATGAGATGTTGGATAGCATCACCGATTCAGGGTACATGAGATTGAGCAAGCTCCAGTGGTTGGTGATGTACAGGGAAGCCTGGTGTGCTGCAGCCCATGGGGTTGCAAAGAGTCGGACACGACTGAGTGACTGAACTGAACTGATGGTCACTGCAGCATTATTCATAATAGTCAAGATTTGGAAATAATCTAAGTGTCCATCAACAGATGATGGCCTCTAGATTTCAAATTCAGTTCTCCTTTCCTCCATTTGTACTCTCCTCTTATCACAGTTGCTAGTATTGATATCATATGTATGTGATTTCCTCCATTTGTACTCTCCTCTTATCACAGTTGCTAGTATTGATATCATATGTATGTGGTTGACTTCCTCTTTTTACTGTATCTTTGCCTTGACCAGTGAGCTTTCTCATTTGCGATTTTGTTGTTTCTAATCATATCCTCTTAAATATGACTGAGAGCCTTGTTGAGTAGAGTATTCTTGATTGTAGCTTTCATTCTTTCATCACTTTAAACATTTCCTGCCACTTACTTCTGGCCTGAAGAATTGCTGCTGAATACTCAGCTGGCAACATTATGGAAAATCCCTTGAATGTTGTTTGCCATTTTCCCATATAACTTTTAATATTTTTCCATGTATTTAAATTCTGTTAGTTTGACTAATGTGTGTCTTGATGTATTTCTCCATGGGTTTATCCTATGTGGGACAGTTTTAGCTTCCTGGACTTTGGTGACTGTTTCCTTTCCCATGTTAGGGAAATTTTTTACTATATTCTCTTCAAATATCTTCTCAAGACCCCCATTTTTTTTTTTCTTTTTCTGTGCCATCTATAATTCAAATGTTTGTGTATTTAATGTTATCCCAGCAGTCTCTGAGACTGCCCTGATTTGTTTCAATCATTTTTCTTTATTCTTCTCCACAGTGGTGATTTCCACCATTACATCTTCCTGTTCATTCATCCATTCTTCTTCCTTACGTATTCTGCCATTGATTCCTTGTAAGTGTGATCTTCATTTCAGTTATTATATTGTTCATCTATGTTTGTTTGTTTGTTTAGTTCTTCTATGTCTTTGTTAAACATTTCTTATATTTTCCCAATCTATTTTTCCATTGTAAAGACTACAATGAGACAAGAAAGACTACTAAATAAGAATTAAGGGATCAATCCAAGAAGTGATATAATAATTGTAAATACATATGCACCCAACACAGGAGCACATCAGTATATAAGAAAACAAACAATGGAGGGATATGTCATGTTCTTAGATTGGAAAAATCAATATTATCAAAATCACTATACCACCAAATGCAATATACAAATTCAGTAAAATCCTTATCAACGTACCAATGGAATTTTTCACAGAATTAGAACAAAAAAGTTTATAATTTATATAAAAACACAAAAAAATTATAAACAGTCAAAGCAATCTTGAGAAAGAAAAAAAAAGAGCTGGAATCAGGATCCCTAACTTCAGACTATACTACAAAGCCACAGTAATCAAAATCTAAGGTATTGAGATAAGTACAGAAATATAAATCAACAAAACAGGATAGACAGTAGAGAGATAAACCCCCACACTTATGGTCATCTAATCTGTGACACAGGAGGCAAGAATATACAATGGAGAAAAGCCAACTTGTGCTGGGAAAACTGGATAGCTCTATGTAAAAGAATGAAATTAGAATACTCCCTAACACCATACATATAAAAAGAAACTCTACATGGATTAAAGATCTAAATGTAACACTGGATACTACAAAAAACTCTTAAAGGAAAACATAGGCAGGACACTTTTTGACATAATTTGCAGCAAGATATGTTTCCATCCACATCCTAGAGTAATGAAAATAAAAACAAAAATAAACAAATGCGACTTGTGAAACCTACATTTTTGCACAGCAAAGGAAACCAAACACAAAACAAAAAGACAGCCCTAGGAATGGGAAAAAAATATTTTCAAATGAAGCAACTTACAAGGTATTAATCTTTAAAATATGCAAACAGTATAGCACAGTATCAAACAAAACAAAGCAAAATTATCCAATCAAAAAATGAACAGATTTAAATAGACATTTCTCCAAGAATACATAAAGATGACTAAAAATTGCAAGACAAGATGCACAGTATCACTAATTATTAGAGAAACAAAATCTCATACTTGTCTGAATGACCATTATCAAAAAATCTATAAATAATAAATGCTGGAAAGGGTGTGGAAGAAAGGGAAACCTCCTACCCTATGGATGAAAATGTAAATTGGTAGAGTTAAAATCTAAAAATAGAGTTACCATATGATTCAGGCAAATATAGGCAGAAATACCACCATTGTGAGTAAAAAAAGGAGAGAGGAAGAGAGTAAAAGAGGGAGAAATGTGAGAGAAAGAGAAACAGACTGGTGGAAAGGGGGACCAGTATCAACTTCCCAGGTAAAAATTTACATTGAAGCCTTTAAAGCAATTATAGTAAATAAATACATAAGGATGTCATTCCATGTTGCTCCTATACTCTACTAGTACTATGAATTTTCTATTGCCTAGTAGTCAAATCTATTTCGATGAAGTTGTGTAAAAACATAATTTTGGCAAAATTTGAATTTATATACTGTAAGAAGTAGAACTTGAAGTGGTTCCTTTCCAGGGCAAAGTATCTGGCCTTGAGTGGAAAATCAGTAACAACATTTTCCCACTCAGAGTTAACTAGTTTTGTCTTGGAAAATTACTGGCTAGCTAGTCTTGTCTAACATCTTACACCTGAAGAGACCCTATGCTAACAGGATGTTTGCTGCTGCTACTGCTGCTAAGTCGCTTCAGTCGTGTCTGACTCTGTGCGACCCGATAGACGGCAGCCCACCAGGTTCCCCCGTCCCTGGGATTCTCCAGGCAAGAACACTGGAGTGGGTTGCCATTTCCTTCTCCAATGCATGAAAGTCAAAAGTGAAAGTGAAGTCGCTCAGTTGTGTCCGACTCTTAGCGACCTCATGGACTGCAGCCTACCAGGCTCCTCTGTCCATGGGATTTCCCAGGCAAGAGTACTGGAGTGGGGTGCCATTGCCTTCTCTGACTAGGCTCCTAAGTTATTGCTGAGACCCGGGCATAGCTAATTACTTTTTGTTGGGCTGCTTTCAGTCCTGCCTTCACACAGATTAGAAAATGATCTCTTTCCCAGATGTGCTCATGGTCATTATAATTTCAATTAGGAACGGAGGAGGGGACTGCAGTTTCCCCTACTGGGTATCTATCACTGGACATGTGAAGCCCTGTTGCATACCTCCGGGCTTCCTTTAAGACCCTAGTATGTTCAGGGTCAGATAAAGTTTGACTAAATATGACCATGATGTCTTTTCACATCAAGTCAAAGGCCAAGGTAATACGTTAGAATATATCTATATATTTGCCTGGGTCATCTGTATAGCTTCCCAGGTCTTGTTTGATCTGTCTTAGTTCTAAGAGGGAGAAGGGCTTATGGACCCAGGTTGGTCTGAATTCTCCTCCAGTTTCAACTAAGGGACATACTCGAGCTGGCTTTTGTGGATGTTTAGGCTTTCTCAACTAAAGCCCTTGCTGAGAAATGTGGACTTAAAGAACTCACTCCTTAAAAATGACTTTCAATTTCATCCTGAATGTGTGCATCTTTTATTTCTGGGGGGAAAAAAAAAAAGGGTTGTATATAGAGTGAATTTTCAACAGGTGATACATTTTATATGAAATATTTTAAAATAAAAATGTAGAATGATTGGAAAAAAGTTTATCAGATACTTATTATAGCTAAAGGATTCCATTTGTAAAAAGTAAACAAGTGTAATGAGAAACACACAGTATCATTACATTAATTTAACCTAAATTATCCACAGTGGTTTTGGATCATACATTTTTATAAAAATGAAGTTAACTGAGCATATCAAAATTAAAGTATAGCAAATGATTCTTCAAATAAAGCTTTGATAAAAATAATTGTTATTTCTTTAATAGTTTTGAAAATATTAAAATTTGGGACCTAAATAAATACAAGTCATTAATTAATGACCTCAGTTACTGATAAACCAAAAAGGAGAAGTGGTCATTTTTGCTACATCTAGGCACTTACTTCAGTGGCATCTGAATTACCAAAACTGTTAAAATTATTTGATTGAAAATGAAGTTGCAATTAAAAGGAAGACATTCAGTAGCTGGATGATAATATAGCATTCAAAATACATTTATAAATATTATATTTTATTATTATTGTTTATCTCTTAACATGCTTCTCCATGATATTAGGTATCCACTGGATTTCTTGCATTATCTTCTCCACAGATAAGGGTGGACTTTACATATATTTAAAAATGCAGAGGGAGGAGCCAAGATGGCGGAGGAGTAGGACGGGGAGAACACTTTCTCCCCCACAAATTCATCAAAAGAGCATTTAAACGTCGAGTAAATTCCACAAAACAACTTCTGAATGCCGGC
>NW_011495068.1:690696-690939 GCF_000754665.1 Bison bison bison | reverse complement strand
GCACAAAACGCAGGCCCAACTGAGTCTGCGCCTCTGAGGACTACCCGAGTGCCTGAACCTGAGCGGCTTGGACCTGGGAGGTGCATGCAGCCCAGGGCCAGCCTTGGATTGTTCCCGGCGGAACAACCTAGAGTCCGAGCAGTGTGGACAGGGAGGCTACACTCGCCGTGAGCAGGGCCAGACCCAGGGTGGCTGAGGCACTGCGAGCCCACGCCAGTGTTATTTGTTTGCAGCATCCCTGTC
>NW_011495068.1:688813-689708 GCF_000754665.1 Bison bison bison | reverse complement strand
GACTGCTCTCTCTCCCTTTGGACTCTCCTTTTTCTCCACCAGGTCGCCTGTGTCTCCTCCCTAACCCCTCTCTACTCTACCCAACTCTGTGAATTTCTGTGTGTTCCAGACGGTGGAGAACACTTAGGGAACTGATTACTGGCTGGATCTGTCTCCCTCCTTTTCATTCCCCCCTTTTATCCTTCTGGCCACCTCTGTTACCTCCCTCCTTCTTCTCTTCTCTATATAACCCCGTGAACATCTCTGAGTGGTCCAGTTGTGGAGTGCACATAAGGAAGTGACTACTGGCTAGCCCACTCTCTCCACTATTGATTCACCTCATCTCATTTGGGTCACCTCTAACTCCCTCCTCCCTCTTCTCTTCTCCATGTAACCCTGTGAACCTCTCTGAGTGACCCTCACTGTAGAGAAACTTTTCATCTTTAATGTAGATGTTTTATCAATGGTGCTGTATAGAAGGAGAAGTTTTGAAACTACTGTAAAAATAAGACCGATAACCGGAAGCAGGAGACTTAAGTCCAAACCCTGACTCCAGGGAACTCCTGACTCCAAGGAACATTAATTGACAGGAGCTCATCAAATGCCTCCATACTGACACTGAAACCAAGCACCACACAAGGGCCAGTAAGTTCCAGGGCAAGACATACCAAGCAAATTCTCCAGCAACAAAGGAACACAGCCCTGAGCTTCAAGATACAGGCTGCCCAAAGTCACCCCAAAACTAGAGACATCTCATAACTCATTACTGGACATTTCATTGCACTGCAGAGAGAAGAAATACAGCTCCACCCACCAGAACACCGACACAAGCTTCCCTAACCAGGACACCTTGACAAGCCACCTGTACAAACCCACACACAGTGAGGAAACGCCACAATAAAGACAACTCCACAAA
>NW_011495068.1:686771-687477 GCF_000754665.1 Bison bison bison | reverse complement strand
CTCCAGGATAGATCACATCCTGGGCCATAAAGCTAGCCTTGGTAAATTCAAAAAAATAGAAATCATTCCAAGCATTTTTTCTGACCATAATGCAGTAAGATTAGATCTCAATTACAGGAGAAAAACTATTAAAAATTCCAACATATGGAGGCTGAACAACACACTGCTGAATAACCAACAAATCAGAGAAGAAATCAAAAAAGAAATCAAAATTTGCATAGAAACGAATGAAAATGAAAACACAATACCCCAAAACCTGTGGGACACGGTAAAAGCAGTCCTAAGGGGAAAGTTCATAGCAATACAGGCACACCTCGAGAAACAAGAAAAAAGTCAAATAAATAACCTAACTCTACACCTAAAGCAACTGGAAAAGGAAGAAATGAGGAACCCCAGGGTTAGTAGAAGGAAAGAAATCTTAAAAATTAGAGCAGAAATAAATGCAAAAGAAACAAAAGAGACCATAGCAAAAATCAACAAAACCAAAAGCTGGTTACTTTGAAAGGATAAATAAAATTGACAAACCATTAGTCAGACTCATCAAGAAACAAAGGGAGAAAAATCAAATCAACAAAATTAGAAACGAAAATGGAGAGATCACAACAGACAACACAGAAATACAAAGGATCATAAGAGACTACTATCAACAATTATATGCCAATAAAATGGACAACGTGGAAGAAATGGACAAATTCTTAGAAAAGTA
>NW_011495068.1:685910-686199 GCF_000754665.1 Bison bison bison | reverse complement strand
ACATCCATTTATGATAAAAACTCTCCAGAAAGCAGGAATAGAAGGAACATACCTCAACATAATAAAAGCTATATATGACAAACCCACAGCAAACATTATCCTCAATGGTGAAAAATTGAAAGCATTTCCTCTAAAGTCAGGAACAAGACAAGGGTGCCCACTTTCACCATTACTATTCAACATATTTTGGAAGTTTTGGCCACAGCAATCAGAGCAGAAAAAGAAATAAAAGGAATCCAAATTGGAAAAGAAGAAGTAAAACTCTCACTATTTGCAGATGACATGATCC
>NW_011495068.1:671622-684870 GCF_000754665.1 Bison bison bison | reverse complement strand
CCACTATGAGGTACCATTTCACACCAGTCAGAATGGCTGCGATCCAAAAGTCTACAAATAATAAATGCTGGAGAGGGTGTGGAGAAAAGGGAACCCTCTTACACTGTTGGTGGGAATGCAAACTAGTACAGCCACTATGGAGAACAGTGTGGAGATTCCTTAAAAAACTGGAAATAGAACTGCCTTATGATCCAGCAATCCCACTGCTGGGCATACACACTGAGGAAACCAGAAGGGAAAGAGACACGTGTACCCCAATGTTCATCGCAGCACTGTTTATAATAGCCAAGACATGGAAACAACCTAGATGTCCATCAGCAGATGAATGGATAAGAAAGCAGTGGTACATATACACAATGGAGTATTACTCAGCCATTAAAAAGAATACATTTGAATCAGTTCTAATGAGGTGGATGAAACTGGAGCCTATTATACAGAGTGAAGTAAGCCAGAAGGAAAAACATAAATACAGTATACTAACGCATATATATGGAATTTAGAAAGATGGTAACAATAACCCGGTGTACGAGACAGCAAAAGAGACACTGATGTATAGAACAGTCTTATGGACTCTGTAGGAGAGGGAGAGGGTGGGAAGATTTGGGAGAATGGCAATGAAACATGTAAAATATCATGTAGGAAACGAGTTGCCAGTCCAGGTTCGATGCACGATGCTGGATGCTTGGGGCTAGTGCACTGGGACGACCCAGAGGGATGGTATGGGGAGGGAGGAGGGAGGAGGGTTCGGGATGGGGAACCATGGGGAACCACATGTATACCTGTGGCGGATTCATTTTGATATTTGGCAAAACTAATACAAGTATGTAAAGTTTAAAAATAAAATAAAATAAATAAAATTAGAAAAAAAAATAAATATGTAAAGTTTAAAAAAATAAAGTTTAAAAAAAGTTTAAATAAAGTTTAAAAAAAATAAAATATGTAAAGTTTAAAAATAAAATAAAATTAGAAAAAAAAATAAATAAAAATAAAAATGCATGTGAAAGAATATTACTTTGTTGTTAAAAACATTTCATAGCAAAAAAAAGTATTGTGCATATGATTTATAATTAAATAACAAACTGTACAAAAAATTTTTGAACCATCTTTCCATTCAAATGTGAAGCTACTTTGATTTGAAAAAACTTAAGACACACGAAAAGTTAGCCAATTTATGGGTGTACTCTTTCCACATCAAAATCTGGTTCAAAGCTTCTCAAAAGATGGTTTTTAGAAATTTGCTTATCCATAAGACCATTCTGGGAGGTGTGTGGTGCCCAATATTTTTATTCTAGTAATAAAATGCCTTTTTCAGTGTGTTGTAAACTATAGGCAAAATTGCAGGTGACTTAGCACAAATAAAACCTGTGGAAATAAACTACAATAAGTCTCACTTGTAGTAGTCTGTATTAGTATGCACTCATTATAAGAAAAATGTGTTTTACATAAGGTGTCTTTGAGGTGAAATAAAAATTATTAATTTTATTAATACTGACCCTTTCATATTCATCTTGTTAATAGTCTATGAAATAAACTGAAAAGTGTACACATCATTTATACTAAATTATTTAAATGGAATTGTTCTGTTGAGGAAAAGTATTTGTGAGCTTAATTAAACACTAAACTAAGTGATTTTTTTTTCAAATATGATTTTTATGTGAAAATTTTAACTGTCTTAAACATTTCTTAAGAAAATTAATGCTTTCAAAGGTAAGCTTTCCAGATTACTATTACTTGAATTTTCTACTGGGATTGGTGATGATATTAATCTTTCATTTTTTAATATTATATAATAAAATGTGTCAAAATTTGAAGAATTTGTGTCACTCTGTAAGTCAACATTTCCCAAATAAGCAATATATATTTGACAAAACCATAATAGCTAAAACTAGAAATTCAGGCTATTCTATTTTTTTTTTCCTTATTTTAGCATTGGTAATTTGTCAGTTTAAAGCAATTTGTTTATTTAATCTGTGTTGTCGAGCTTACTAGCATAAATTTATTAACATTTCATGATTATCTGTTTAATATCTATAGAATTCAGTGATTCGCCCAATTCCTGATATTGATAATTTATGTTTTTTCCCTACATCAAACTAGATAGGTTTTATCAATGTTATTGATCTTAGAAACAATTTTTTTTCTTCTTTTCTATGTTGATATTTACTGCTATAAGTTTTCTTCCGTGTACTGCACTAGCTGTATTGGCCAAGGTTTTAGTGTGCTATGTTTTCATTTTCTTTTTCAGAATACTTCTAATTTCCCTTTTGACTTCTTTTTTGACTCATGCGTGTGTTTTTGTATGTGGTGTTTTGGGGTCTCTTTCTATAGACTGATTTTTTCCTCATTAAGACACATATTTTCTGTTTATTTGCGTATCTTCTGAGCTTTAATAAAATGCCAGGTGTTATAATTTATTACTTTTTGGGTATTTGTTACTTTTATATTCCTTTACATTTTCTTGAGATTGTGTGGGATGCCGTTTAGTAAATTAGTAACTGTTTAATCTTTTCAAGATTTGCCTTTACTTTTTCTTAGCTTGGACCAGATCATCTTTTACTGTAGGGCCAATTTTCTTTCATTCCTAAAGCAATAGCATGCTGAATACTTTAACCAGTGACCCCTGTATTACGATATGTTCCACTTTGACTGCTGGCGGAGAGACAATTCTGTACCTTGTGTGGCTTCATGAGATTGTTCTGCAAGCAGGCTCAGGGATTATCCTCACATTGATTATCTGATCTGTGCTCTGTAAGGACTTCCGAGAACCCTCAGCAGATGTCCGGTACTCTTTCCCTGTGTAGTTTTCTCTTCTTCGGTACTCTGCTTTGTTAATTCTAGCCACCTTGGCCTTTGGCACTTCTGAAACTTCTTTCCTTAACTGAAGACAACCAGCAGGCTCCCCTTTCCTTGGCTGGGATCTGACAAGTCTCCTCAGAGAGTGAACTTATGCAGGTATTGTCGAGTCCTGCTCCAAGGCCACAGGGTCAAGACCTTGTACTAAGAAGACAGAAGCAGAGCCCAGAACCAAGGTCACCTCCAAAGCTGAGGCCCTTTGTATCTATTGCCAAAAGCCCCCTTTATCAGCACCAGCAGGCTTCCTGAACCCAAATTAGGACAGAACGTCCACACTGATATTCACCCTATACTAGCACCCTAACCATTATTTAAATTGTCTTTGTCTTGAGGCTATAAAAATTGGCTACTCAACCACAAAAACTATTGATTCTCCCTGGTTGTCAGGAGGTAGTCCCAGTGTGCTTGTGGTGCCCACATTATTGCTGCTCTTTGTTCTTAATAAACTCACTCCTTTCTGAAATGTTCTGGGTCTGGAACATCTTCCAATCCACCATCAGACTGCCCCAACAGATATTGGGTTGCCTTATTTGTGTCCATTCATTCAAAGGTTGCTCTCTTCTGCTGTCTCTTTTCAAATGTGTATAAACTGGTTTCACACTGAAAAAGATTTTAGTAATACAGAGTGATACATTGTATTTTGCAACCAATCTTAAAATAAATAAATAAAAACAAAAGTTGCTTGTCTATTTTCAGTGTGTTAGCGAGGAAAAATATCACCCCACTTCTCCACCTGGATGTACTAACAAAGAATATTCACAATTGCTAAAAAGTCTATTGGTATACTGCTGCCCTTTCTGTAAAAGACTACAAGTCCCCCCCATACTTCAACCAAAACAACAAACTTCAACAGATTGACTCCAAAGGCAGGAAGAAAAATTCAGATATCTTCCATCAAGCCAGATATCATTTAAAAGGGAAGAATGTAAAACAATTTCACTCTTATAACTATTTTTTGGGGGAGTACATTTCAATATACCAATTTTGTCAATCTAGTGGGCTTCATATTTTTTAATAAGTTCAAAATCATAAGATTTTATATATATATAAATTTTAAAAAGTTACATATTCCTAGAGTCAATATTTTGAGAATAACTGATCTATTTTATTTTCTTAGACATAATTATCATTTTTACCTACTGGAAGCAAACTCATTACAGTAATTTTCCGTATTTTTTTTTTTGTCCTCAATGTAAATGTGTTAAACATTTGTTGTTATTCAGTTGTTAAGTTGTGTTCAATTTTTGCAACCCCATGGACTGCAGCATGTCAGGCTTTCCTGTCCTTCACTGTTTCCAAGTTTGCTCAAACTAATGTCCCTTGAGTTGGTGATGTCATCCAACCATCTCATCCTCTGTCATCCCTTTCTCTTTCTGCCTTCAGTCTTTCCCAGAATCATGGTATTTTCCAATGAGCTGGCTCTTCACATCAGGTTGGCAAAGTATTGGAGCTTCTGCATCAGTCCTTCCAATAAATAATCAGGGTTGATTTCCTTTAGGATGGACTGGTTGGATCTCCTTGCAGTCCAAGGGACTTTCAAGAGTCTTCTCCAACACCACAGTTGGAAAGCTTCGATTCTTCAGCCCCTAGTCTTTTTTTATGGTCCAACTCCCACATATGTACGTGACTACTGAAAAAAACATATCTTTGCCTACATGGACATTTTTTTGGTCTTAAGCATTAGGTTAAGCAGAAAAAAAAAATTATATGGAATTGTGTTAACCCCAACATTTGAAGATATCTGTCCATTCTTTAAGTGATTGAGCAAAAGGCTAAAAATTATGTGAAACAGAAACATGTGTGCAATTCCTTTCTTGGGCTACTGAAATGGGTTCTTGCCAGTTAGATTGTTTGTGGGAGGTATGAGTGTGAAGGCAATCCCACTCATTCATACCTGTCCTGAAAAACTCAAGATTCTGCTTCGGTTTGAACTGCCAGATAGAGGCATCTATACATGACACACACTTATAACTCTGTCTCTTTCTGAGATTTATATGCAAGCATCATAAAGGGGAAATCCATTCACAGACAAATGCTCAGGGGCTTGCACAAATCCTTATACCTCTTAAAAGACCTGGTGATAGAATACAGAACAAGGACTCTGTTCTTATTCCCAAGAGCACTGCAATTTATCACTCCGCTATCTGTACTTCTTCAGGAAAGAAATATAGAAATTTCACCTTGGAGGAATTAGCTGAGCTGCTTTTTGTGCATCTGAATATGTGTATGCATTCTGACTCTACAATTTTATTAGTGTGATTCATGAGCAGTCAGTTCTTTACTTTATTTCTTAGTCTTCTGTATCTTCCACTCAAAAAAAGACCTTTAAAAGTCACCTAAAACACCCTGTGGGTCCCTTGAGATCAGTAAATCTCTACTTTTTATCTGATTTGTTACAAAGTTAAAATCTTTCCCTGACAAGTCTAATGCTCTATATAAGAAAATTTTGTCCTTTTTTAAAGGTCTTCCATCAGGATGAGGATCTTGGTTGTATTAATTTAAAATATATCAACATTTGATGCCATCTAAAAGAAAAATTGATTAGCTTTATAGCAAATTTCTATAATGTAATTGTATATAATAAAACATTTATACCTCTGTATCTTTGGTAAAAATTGTCCTAATTTATTAGTTTTACAAAACAAATCTAGCTACTCTATTGTTGCTTAATTTCCTGGTATCACAATCTTAGAAATTCACACAAAAATGCCATTTTCTAAATGTAAAATGAATGAAAAATATTCTTGTAATGAGAAATGTAAATCAACTTAAGCAGTATTTTTAATCAGTATTTTTAATTTTTACATATAAATTGGGCTTCCTTGGTGGCCCAGACAGTAAAGAATCTGCCTGCAATGAGGTATACCTGGGTTCAATCCTTGGGTTGGAAAGATCCCCTGGAGGAAGGTATGGCAACCCACTCCAGTATTCTTGCCTGGAGAATCCCCATGGACAGAGAAGCCTGGCAGGCAACAGTATTTGGGTTTGCAAAGAGTTGGACATGACTGAGTGACTAAGCACACAAGTATAAATTAATATATCTACAGTAAATAGCATAGAAGACAAGTTTAAAATATATTACTAGCACATTTTATCTTTAGTTTTATGGAGGCAACATATACAAATTTCTTTGTGTGTTTGTGTGTGCATATGTGTGTGTGTGTGTGTTTAGATAGATAGTTTGGTATATATTCAGTCAACTCAATTCACCTAATCCTAACTTCATGAGAAAAGAGAGATTAAGTATTACAACACTGTATCCTTTATATCACCAAGAAAAGTACACTGTAAATAGTAGATAGATGACTTTTGATTAATTATAAGACAAATAAACCCATTAAACCTATTAATATATCTTAATTTTATTCCAACTTTCTAACTATATGATTGAAAATTTCATACATGGATAAAGCAGAACAATTTTCACTTCCAGAATTTTAGAATTTTTATACATTTAGAATGCTTAAGTTTATTTTACCAGGAAAAAAAGCAAGAAATATAAAACTATTAAACATAGCAAAATACTTGTCTGAGAAAAAATACTTTCCCATCTAATAATTTATCTAAACATAATAAAATTTTGCAAAGAGTCTGCAAAAGTGACAGCCTAGATGACATAAAACTTCTCCTAAGACATGTGTCTAAAAAGATACAATAAACATCTGTTTCAATGCACAGATGTGAATAGATACATTTCCAAGAACCATTAACAAAGAAAGTAGTGAAAACTGGAGCAGGAACATATGTGCAATCACATCTAATATGATTTCCATAAAACAAAGATGAAAAAGGCAATGTGCAAATGATAATGTCTATAAATTTTTCAGAATTGATGAAAAAAAAAGAATCCTTAGATATGGAAATACAATGCACCTAAGCAGGGTAAATAAAATATAACTCACATGCAAACATTATAATACACATGCTAAAAAGAGGACTTATAAAGAGACACCAATTAAACTGTGATATATATATATATATATATTTCACATTGATCAAATTTTCAACAAAAAATTAGACTTGCAGATGATTACATGTTAGCAAAAAAGACATCACAAAATAATTGGGTATCATTTAATGCTGAGAAAAAATTGTGTGTGTACCTGAATGAAATATTACATTTATAACTAAATCCAGATAAACTTACTTCCACCTCCTTTCTTATCCAGAAGAAATTATTCTAACGTTAATTACCATGTTTGCAAAGTGTATATATGTGCTGTATTTTGTATGCATTTACCCATGAAATGTCCATTGCTTCATCCATATATCCTTTTGCATTATTCATTACTTACTTTTAAAATCTATCCCATGTACATATACAGGATGTAATATTTATTTAATGTTTATATTTTTATATAGTATTGATACAGGGCAAACAATCAGAGGAAGCATCTTTTAATGCCAGCCATGGCTGGTTTTATCAGTTTAAGGCTAGAATCAAACTTCACAATGTAAAAGTGGAAAAGTAGGGAGTGTAGTGTAGTAACTGCCCAGGAATTTCTTCAAATACTTCGAGAAATTAATGATGAATGTGTGTATTTAGTCAAACAGGTTTTTAATGTGGGATGAGGCAGGACTGTACTGGAAGGGGATGCCAGACTGAAGTTCCAGCAGTAAGGAGGGAAAACTGATGCCAGGCTACAGGCAGCAACTGACAGATTGCTCTGTGGTTTGGTGGCAGTGCTTTCAGTGATATGAAGCTGAAATTTCTCTTAGTTTACTATTCAGAAAATCCAAAATCCCTTAAAAAGATAGCCAACGGCTCTCTTCCTCTTGAGTGGAAGAGTAACTCCAAAGCCTGGGTTACACAGGCCATCTTTCAGGACTGTTTTTTTCTTTCTTTTTTTTTTCCCCACCACTTTATTCCAGAAGCAGAGAAATATTGGTTGGAGAAAGAAGTCCTATTAAACACTCCTGCTGCAGAGCAATCTTCTGTGTCACCCCTATTCTTGGATGACTTTCATCCCAATGTCAAATTAGTGCAGTTCAGTTCAATTGCTCAGTTGAGTGCTGACTCTTTGCCACCCCATAGACTGCAGCACACCAAACCTCCTGTCCATCACCAACTCCCAGAGCTTACTCAAACTCATGTCCATTGAGTTGGTGATGTCATCCTACCATCTCAGCCTCTGTTTCCCCTTCTCCTCCTGCCTTCAATCTTTCCCATCATCAGGATCGCTTGCAGTGAGTCAGTTCTTTGCATCAGGTGGCCAAATATTGGAGTTTCAGCTTCAGCATCAGTTCTTCCAATGAATATTCAGGACTGATTTTCTTTAAGATTGACTCGGATTTCCTTGCAGTCCAAGGGACTCTCAAGAGTTTTCTCCAACACTACAGTTCAAAAGCATCAGTTCTTCAGTGCTCAGCTTTCTTTATGGTGAAACTGTAACATCCATACATGACTACTGGAAAAACCATAGCTTTGACTAGACAGACCTTTGTCGGCAAAGTAATGTCTCTGCTTTTTAACATGTTGTCTAGGTCAGTCATAGCTTTTCTTCCAAGGAGCAGGTGTCTTTTAATTTCATGGCTGCAGTCACCTTCTACAGTGATTTTGGAGCCCAAGAAAATAAAGTCTGTCACTATTTCCATTGTTTCCCCATCATCTGCCACTCATCATCTGTTACTCATCCAATCTATGAACCAGGAATTATAAAGATTTTCAATAAGTAGGATTTATGTCACACTTTCATCAGACAGTAAAGACAAGTGATGAATCAGGAAAAACATTGCAACCATTTTAGAAGGGCCAGAACATCTACAAGGCCATAGAAAACAGTGACTTTGCTTGGCTTCAAGTTACAGTCATCACCAAAATTGGGGTTCAGAAGATACTTTGCCCATGGCTTGTTTACAACAGTTTTAGATTTGAGAAGCTATATAAGGAATCCAGAGAGGTCTTCAACAACTTAATGACTCTCAGTGAGAAGCTGGACTTAGGTCTACAAGACAATAACTTCACTGAACTCCTTGCTGTGCAACCCAAGGAACTTACCTGATGGAACTGGCAGTTCAGAGAAAGGACGATGAGGGCCAAGAGGAAGAATTATCTGAAGAACTGAGGAGATTTGTGATTCAGGAAATAGTGAGGGAATGCCCTTCATTTGAGAAGGCACTGTTAGTTTTTGAGCCAGATGACCTGGACTTAGAAAGGCACATGGAGTTCTCAGTAGATGTTCAGAATGCCATCCAGTGCTACTGTGTCATCTACAATGAGAGAAAAAGAGCAACTACCAGATATCACCGGATCATTTTTTCAAGAGGGTCGGATTTTTGATTTCAGCAAGGAACCAAAACCTGTGCCGTCAATGTCAAGCATGAGTGAAATTGCAGCTTGCCCTCTGACCCTTGTTGCTAACAGTTCTTCAGTTCTGCCATCCCCCACATCCTCTCCCTCCTCTATTCAGTTGCCTGTTCACTCACTGCTATCGCCTGTATGCCAGCTGTTGAACTGTACTACTGTACTTTTCAGGTTAATACTGTAAGGTTAAAAATGCTATATTTTTAATGGTTATTTTTAATGTATCATTTGTGTGAATATTATAAAACTTACAGTCAAGCACTATATAGCCAATTGTGTTAGTTGGATACCTAGGCTAACTTTTTTGGACTTATGAACAGATTATACTTATGAACACTCTGAGAATGGAATTTATTCATGTGTAGGAGTCTTACTACAGCGTTCATTTCTTCCTTTTTTTTTTTAAATCCTGATACAGTTTATTATTTTCTTTCTAATTTGCCTCATTAGAATTTTCCCAATTAAATTAAAATGAAAAGCATTTTTCATTTTTCTTATTTCAAATAACACGATCCTACATTCCTTAACTAATATTTACAGAATATTTTTGGTAGATGTACTTTCAGGTTGAAGGAGATCTCCTCTATTACTGGGCTGGTAAGAAATGTTATTATGAATAGACAAATTTTATAAAATTCACTTTTAGCATTAGTTGAAATAATTTTAAGCTCTTCCTATTTTAATCTTTGAATGTTATGAACTACTTTGATAAATACTTTTATTGATAAATCTTATGCTTCTGGGATAAACATAGTTTGTTCATGAAATAGAATTTTAGATTTTGTTGCTTAAAATTTTACTTTGATAGTCACCCACTTTTTTTGTTTTAACCTGTGCTATTCTCATTTAATTTGTGAAAAAGTAATTCTAATTTCATAAGCTAATTTAGAAAATCTTTATCCTTTCTAAAATGATGGAAATTATCTTTCTGGAGTTTTCTTAGAATCCTCATTTAAAACAATCTGAATTGTCTGTGTGCGTACTATTTGCACAATTTTTTTGTTTTGGAGTTGAAAGATATATTTTTCTCTTTAAATAGCAAAAAAAAAAAAAAACCCTGTAAATAATTAATGTACACAACATGACCAGTTTAGAAATAAGTATACACTTATGAAGGTATCATAACAAATGATGCCATAGACCTATCCATCACTTCCAAAAGATTCTTCTGTTCACCTTACACCTAACAGTTCTAATGTCACTTTAAGTACATTATATCTTCTTGAAATGCTTCTTCTATTACATATATTTTTTCTATAAAAATTATCCATTACCTTTTTTCACATTTATCATGTCACATAACTGTCAGTAATAGTCTTCATTTATATTTTTATTGTTTTTGTTTTTAAAATATTATTTTGAAATTTACATCTGGTATCTGAACAAGATCATTGTGGTGCATTGGCAACGGTTTCTCTTGTTGTGGAGCACAGGCTCTAGGCACATGAGCTTCAGTGGCATGTGGACTCAGTAGTGTGACACAGACCTTAGAGCTCAGGCTCAGTAGCTGTGGAGCCTCAGTAGCTGTGGCTCACTGACTTAGTTGCCCTGCCACAGGTGTAATCTTCCCAGACAAGGGATTGAACCCATGTCCCCTGCATTGTCAGAAGGATTCTTATTCCCTGTGCTACCTAGGAAGTGCTTCATGCATATTTTTAAACTGCATTTTTTTCTCTGTAATTGTGTCCTCTTTGTCAATTCTAATTTTATTTGGATATTCTCCTTTTGGGGAGGAGGGGGAGGATATTTCCAATTTTATTATAAACATTCTTGCTTTAGGTTATGCAAATTTATTGAATTGCTGGTTTAACATTTAGTTCACTAATTTATTAATCAGTAATTTGGGGAGATACTTTTTGCAACTATTTCCAGGTACAGGCACTTAGTTAATGTTTTTCAAGACCAGTGGTAATAAATTAAAAATCAGTTATATAAATAACTCTGAAAAACCCTGAAATATTTGGAAACGGAATAAGTCAGTGCATGATTGAGGCCACTTCTTATCTGGCTACCCTCCTTCACTTGCTCTCCTGCCCTGAGCTTCATTGTCCAGAAGGCATTTTTGGGCTGCTCCTTGAAAAGAGTAGCAACTGGTGACTATTGTTTTTTTCTTCCCTCCATTAACTAGATTTAGAGAAAGAACACTCTCTCATTATATTATGTTCTTCCTGAAAGGACCCTATAAAGAGCTTCTGTGGTAACTTAGTTAGATGTGTCCTGCTTTTCCCTTTTCCATTTAATAATACCCATCTCTACTATTTTTGGCTTGGTATCATTATAACATTAATATCAAGTGATATATGCTCCTCTTTGATGCTTAAATATTTAGAATTTTGCATTTTAATCAACTTTCCTCAACATTTGCATACATATTTAAGTGCTGTTATACAGATGGTAACAGTCTGGTGCACATGAAATGGTAAACTATGGATGACTTTTAGATGAGAGATTCAAAGACTTAATAACACTACACTTTACCTTTCTGCACCTGACTTCTTTCATTCACATATATTTTTGCATCTCTATGTGGTAAGCCATTTACTATTTTCAGTCTTTCATTCTGAATAAGTCTCTGGCACTTCCTGAAATTGTCTCTAGCAATTCTTTTGGGTATAGGTTCTACTATGCTAAAATACCCCAACATATGAGATCTCACCTTTTCTGAATGAGTCTTACTCAAAACAAGATTGTGACCTCTGATATAGGCAGGCATATCCATGGAGTCACAGAGTTGGACATGACTGAGTGACTGAACTGAACTGAACTGCATAGTAATTCATAAACCATTCTCTTGCCTGCAAGATAAAAATAAATAGAAATCTTGGGACATATGCATTTCTAAGAGTTTATAGAATATTGATGATACTTTCTGTATGAAATGTAAAGGTTTAAAATGCAGTCTCAATCAGAAAATGATTTCCAATATTTACCTCTGAATATGAGGTAATGTTGAAAAAATGAATCAAGTATCAATACCCTTTACTATTTCTTTAAAAATAGACATGGTGAAGATTCACACATGACTGTCTCAATTATTTAGATAATCATGGAAGATTCACACATGACTGCCTTAATTACCTAGATAATAATTGGTTCAAGATACACACTGCTGCCTGTAAACTCAGAATCATTTCAAATCTACCCCTCAAAAGTAATTCAGAATAGTATTTCTGATTACTCTTATCTTTTTTTATTTTTTATTTTTTTAGTCTTGTTTAGAATTTTTTTAAATTTTATTTTATTTTTAAACTTTACAATATTGTATTAGTTTTGCCAAATATCGAAATGAATGCGCCACAGGTATACATGTGTTCCCCATCCTGAACCCTCCTCCCTCCTCACTCCCCATACCATCCCTCTGGGTCGTCCCAGTGCACCAGCCCCAAGCATCCAGTATCGTACATCGAACCTGGACTGGCGACTCGTTTCATACATGATATTATACATGTTTCAGTGCCATTCTCCCAAATCTTCCCACCCTCTCCCTCTCCCACAGAGTCCATAAGACTGTTCTATACATCAGCGTTTCTTTTGCTGTCTCATACACAGGGTTATTGTTACCATCTTTCTAAATTCCATATATATGCGTTAGTATAATATATTGGTGTTTTTCTTTCTGGCTTACTTCACTCTGTATAATAGGCTCCAGTTTCATCTACCTCATTAGAACTGATTCAAATGTATTCTTTTTAATGGTTGAGTAATACTCCATAGTGTATATGTATCACAGCTTTCTTATCCATTCATCTGCTGATGGACATCTAGGTTGCTTCCATGTCCTGGCTATTATAAACAGCCACGATGTTCAGCTGCAATGAACATTGGGGTACACGTGTCTCTTTCCCTTCTGGTTTCCTCAGTGTGTATGCCCAGCAGTGGGATTGCTGGATCATAAGGCAGTTCTATTTCCAGTTTTTTAAGGAATCTCCACAGTGTTCTCCATAGTGGCTGTACTAGTTTGCATTCCCACCGACAGTGTAAGAGGGTTCCCTTTTCTCCACACCCTCTCCAGCATTTATTGCTTGTAGACTTTTGGATTGCAGCCATTCTGACTGGCGTGAAATGGTACCTCATAGTTGGAAATACAAAAA
>NW_011495068.1:670838-671522 GCF_000754665.1 Bison bison bison | reverse complement strand
GAGGAATCAACCTACCTGACTTCAGGCTCTACTACAAAGCCACAGTTATCAAGATGGTATGGTACTGGCACAAAGACAGAAATATAGATCAATGGAACAAAATAGAAAGCCCAGAGATAAATCCACACACATATGGACACCTTATCTTTGACAAAGGGGGCAAGAATATACAATGCAGAAAAGACAATCTCTTTAACAAGTGGTGCTGGGAAAACTGGTCAACCACTTATAAAAGAATGAAACTAGAACACTTTCTAACACCATACACAAAAATAAACTCAAAATGGATTAAAGATCTAAACGTAAGACCAGTAACTATAAAACTCATAGAGGAGAACATAGGCAAAATACTCTTATCTTTGATGAGAAAAATGTCTCGACTCCCTTATTATACAATGTGCTGAAACTTGGTGCTTTTCCCACAAACACTGCACATTCTAGGGTAGACAAGGGAGAATATTTGAAACAAAGTTTAATATATTTCATTCCAGGAGAGGGACAAGAGAGATGAACATAGAACAGTTTATATGTAATCTTTTTCTCCGATGTCCCTTTCTCTATGAGTTTCACCATATGATTTTGTAGTGTTTCTTAGAATGAAGGAGTTATTTCCCCCACCGTTTGCATCTGGAATTAACCCCTGAATTTGCTTTCACCAGTAAAGTAATGAAGAGATGGACATAA
>NW_011495068.1:665259-670738 GCF_000754665.1 Bison bison bison | reverse complement strand
ATGGACATAATTATATGTCAGTTTCATACCTGTGCCTCAAGAATTATTGCATGCTTCGTCTTCCTCTCTTGCATTTTTGCTATCCTGAAGAATATGTTCAAAAGTGCTCACTGATTCAGGAGAAGGATGAAAAATACCTGCTGCACTCAATATGCCAGCAAATTTGGAAAACTCAGCAATGGCCACAGGACTGGAAAAGGTCAGTTTTCATTCCAATCCCAAAGAAAGGCAATGCCAAAGAATGCTCAAACTACTGCAGAATTACACTCATCTCACATGCTAGTAAAGTAATGCTTAAAATTTTCCAAGCCAGGCTTCAGCAATATGTGAACTGTGAACTTCCAGATGTTCAAGCTGGTTTTAGAAAAAGAAGAGGAGCCAGAGACCAAATTGCCAACATCCGCTGGCTCATGGAAAAAGCAAGAAAGTTCCAGAAAAACATCTATTTCTGCTTTATTGACTATGCCAAAGCCTTTGACTGTGTGGATCACAATAAACTGTGGAAAATTCTGAAAGAGATGGGAATACCAGACCACCTGACCTGCCTCTTGACAAACCTATATGCAGGTCAGGAAGTAACAGTTAGAACTGTATGTGAAACAACAGACTGGTTCCAAACAGGCAAAGAAGTATGTCAAGGCTGTATATTGTCACCCTCCTTATTTTACTATGCAGAGTACATCATGAGAAACTGTGGGCTGGAAGAAGCACAAGCTGAAGTCAAGATTGCAGGGAGAAATATCAATAACCTCAGATATGCAGATGACACCACCCTTATGACAGAAAGTGAAGAGGAACTAAAAAGCCTCTTGATGACAGTGAAAGAGGAGAGTGAAAAAGTTGGCTTAAAGCTCAACATTCAGACAACGAAGATCATGGCATCCGGTTCCATCACTTCATGGGAAATAGATGGGGAAACAGTGGAAACAGTGTCAGACTTTATTTTTTGGGGCTCCAAAATCACTGCAGATGGTGATTGCAGCCATGAAATTAAAAGACGCTTACTCTATGGAAGGAAAGTTATGACCAATCTTGTGAGCATATTAAAAAGCAGAGACATCACTTTGCCAACAAAGGTCCGTCTAGTTAAGGCTATGGTTTTTCCAGTGGTCATGTATGGATGTGAGAGTTGGACTGTGAAGAAAGCTGAGTGCAAAGAATTGATGCTTTTGAAGTGTGGTGTTGGAGAAGACTCTTGAGAGTCCCTTGGACTGCAAGGAGATCCAACCAGTCCATTCTAAAGGAGATCAGTCCTGTGTGTTCATGGTAAGGACTGATACTAAAGCTGAAACTCCAATACTTTGGCCACCTCATGAGAAGAGTTGACCCATTGGAAAAGACCGTGATTTTGGGAAAGACTGAGGGCAGGAGAAGGGGACGACAGAGGATGAGATGGCTGGATGGCATTATCTACTCAATGGACATGAGTTTTAGTAAACTCCGGGAGTTGGTGACAGACAGGAGGCCTGGTTTACTGTGATCCATGGGCTCGCAAAGAGTCGGACACGACTGAGCGACTGAATTGAACTGAATTGAAGATTCTACTGCTGCTTTTAATTGAAAATTTTGTGGCAACACTTACTTGAATTAATTAAGCTAACTACTCAAGACTAGTGAAGAAATACAGCCACTTTTCATTGACTTTTCTGACACAACACTCATAAAAAGCATTTATGTGTACATATTACATTTTAGTAAAGGTTTTAGGGTAATATGCTTCATGTATACATGGTCTTCAGCATCAAAATCCTTAAAGCTGGAACTATTTTGTAGTCTTTCACTCATTTTGAAAATGGAAAATTTTCATAACCAGTTTACCTAGAGTTTCACCTTCTTATGTGACTTTGCTATTTAATAAAAGATTAATTTGCCTCGACATTCTCCGACCTCAGTGATACCAGTTCCTCTCTTTATTTCATCACATAGATGGATTAAAACCCCCTCCTACTCCTCAGCTCTAGGTTTATTTTTGTATATAGAAAAAGATGTTTAATGGGATTTTCTGAGCAGGAACATTTAATCAGCATTGCATCAGTTCATATGTAAAAGAACTAGCTAAGTTTGGAAACACAATTTTTTCTTTCTCCCGTCCCAGTTTCTTATAGAAGAAAGTGAGCAAAAAACTATTTATCTTCCCTCTGATATAAAGCTATGTATCATTTTTAGAAGGTAGAAGTGTCTTTAATAATTTTTATCGTAATGTAATAATAATTTTCACCCTGTTGTATTAATTTGTATAACTCTTATGGTTATATGAATATTATACATACACACACACCTTCAAAGAAGTAATGTGCATTTGCCAATTTATTATTGAAAAGCTATTGAGATAAAATGAATATTGTGTCAAAACTTAAAGGAAAATCTGCTAAAAAATATTTTATTTTAAATTCACATTAAGTTTGAAATGCCATATTGATATTTAAAAGTTGAAAAATATTAGATATACAGTGTATGCCACTGGTACTTGAAAAGCAACTACGCTAATGTATTAATGTGATCATAATTAGTATATGATGTAATTTAAAGAAGGTAGAATGATGTGTTATCTGATCAAAAAATTTATTTATTTGGCAGCATGGAGTCTTAGTAGCAACATGCAGAATCTTTCATTGCAGTATACAGACTCTAGTAGAGGTGCTGGGGCTCAGTAGGTGCATCGCACACCTTAGGTTTTCTGTGCTATATGGGATGTTAGCTCCCTGACCAGGGAGCAAACCCACATCCCCGGCATTGCAAGGCACATTCTTAGCCACTAGATTAACAGTGATCCCAGTCAAATTTTATTTTAAAAAAATTTTGTTTTAGTAGCAACATGAAGACTAATTTGGTGGGAATAAGAATACTCAAGCTTCCTACGTGGAGCTAATGGTAAAGAAGCCGCTTGTCAATGCAGTCTAGGCAAGAGATGGGGTTCCAATCCCTGGGTCAGGAGGATCCACTGGAGGAGGGAATGGCAACCCACTCCAGTATTCTTTCCTGGAGAATCTCATTGACTTAGGAGGCTGGCGAATTACAGTCCATAGGGTCACAAAGAGTCAGAAATGACTGAAGCAACTCAGCATGCACCCATAGGAAGCCTCATTGGATGTCTACTATATTTACCTAAAAAATAGGATGGCTGATGCAGTGAATATAGATGAGTTACATTTCCCCCTTATCCCTCACCTCTGGGATTAATTGAAACTATATTATATTAGGTTTATATAATATATAATATATATATAGGTTTATATTATAATATATTATATAAGCTATACTATAAGTTTATAATATATTATATAAGCTATATTATATTATATATATTATTATATATAATATTGTGTATGATATATTATATTATTATACATTATTATATATAATATATATATAGGTTTATATTATATATATATAGCTTATATAATATAAGCTAATTAGGAAGAATTTTAGAAAGCAAAATTAATTGATCTTAGATATGGTTTTGATGTTACTTGTGAGGAAGAAATACTAGAAGATTGCTCATGGTTCACACTTAAATATGAACCAATTGGTAGATTGTGATAATTTCTATGTTTCCCATAGATTGAAAACACAATCAATGCTTTTTCACTCAATTGTTTCTGATAGAAATATCAGACACTACAACCCACCTGTATTCATTTTAAGGAAGTATTTCTAACTACCAAATAGAATCCTGGAGACATTGTTTTCTTCTTTTTTTCTGATGTTTTTTATAATGATTTCTGAAACTACAGATTCATGTGTGTAAGTGGGTAGTGTGGTTAGCATATTAGGTCACTTCTTCCTGAGAGGGAAAATATAGTAGTTCCACTTCAGATGGGTAATATTCTTGACAAAAAGTGGGACATCCTGAAAGTACTAAATTTCATGCCCTGAAGCATTACCAAATAAGATGAGCAAATCAATGGTGTGCTAACATAAATTTCATCTTCCAGATGATGATTCATATCAGTTATCTGAGTGCCTTTTTTACGGAAATTTTATTTTAAATTAAACTACAGCTGAGACCAAAAGGTATTTTATCCATCTCTGCTAAACTGAGATTTACACCTCAAGAGTTTTCAGTAAAATCCTGTTGATATTAAAACCAACATCCAGCCAGACTCCAGGCAAGAACACTGGAGTGAGTTGCCATTTCCTTCTCCAGTGCATGAAAGTGAAAAGTGAAAGGGAAATCCCTGAGTCATGTCCGACTCCTAGCGACCCCATGGACTGCAGCCTACCAGGCTCCTCCGTCCATGGGATTTTCCAGGCAAGAGTACTGGAGTGGGGTGCCATTGCCTTCTCCAAATATCTCTAGTATGTCTCAAATATATAAACCTTTGTCAAATTAATGTATGCTGATATCTCAAGTATTTAAAACTGCTTTAAGGTTCTTCTGTAATATTGTTACCCTGCATTCACAGCTCCATATGTCTAAAACACTTGAGTGTAGAATTTTAAGTGCCACTAGTTATGCCTAGTTATAACTATATATATATAGTTGTATAGCTATATTTTAGAGAATTTGATAAAAAATACAATAAAATATAGAATTCATAGCTACTCTATACAGCAAAATCCCAAGCAATATAATCACATCTCACTATAAGCCTGTGAATAAAGACAAGATTTGTAGTGAGCAATAAATTTAGAATCAAGCTACTGAATCAATAGAAAAAAATTCAAAGTATTTCACTTGTGTGACCTAAAAGTAATTTTAGATTTATAAGGTAATATATAAAATATTATCACTCCTTTATAACCTCAGTCTAAATGTCATACTTTGTTGAATGGAGCTTAAACACTGGCTACATCAAAACTGCTCATTGAGGGTTGAAGCAAGAAAGTGTGAATATAAAAAGAATGTTTTTACATTTTGTAGACTAAGATCAAACTTTTAGTTTTGTGACTACTAAAGCTAACAGTATTCTTTCAGTAATATTTCCATCACTTTCATAGAATGAACTTAACTAAATACACAGTGAAGGAAGGACAGGGAAGCCTGGTGTGTTGTAGTCATAGGGTCACAAAGAGTTGGACATGACTGAAAGAAAGAACAACAGCAAACACACAGAGACACACACCACTCCATAAATTCAGAGCAACAACAAAAAGTTATGTGGGCTGTTTCTAATATTAAGAAAAGTCATACACTCTTAAGTTCATAATTTTAAAAAAATCATTCAATTATAAATTCAAAAATATTATTCAGCTTGAATTTTTCATTTTAAAATACTAGGCATTTTTAAAATTTCAGACCCTTAAAAATAGAGGTTATCACTTGAAAACACTTAAAGATTACTTTTGATGGAATCCATAGTCAAACCTTGTGACTTTATCCATCAGATCAGATCAGATCAGTCGCTCAGTCGTGTCCAACTCTTTGCAACCCCATCAATCGCAGCAACCAGGCCTCCCTGTCCATCACCAACTCCCGGAGTTCACTGAGACTCACGTCCATCGAGTCAGTGATGCCATCCAGCCATCTCATCCTCTG
>NW_011495068.1:659801-665159 GCF_000754665.1 Bison bison bison | reverse complement strand
TCCTGCCCCCAATCTCTCCCAGCATCAGAGTCTTTTCCAATGAGTCAACTCTTCGCATGAGGTGGCCAAAATACTGGAGTTTCAGCTTTAGCATCATTCCTTCCAAAGAAATCCCAGGGCTGATCTCCTTCAGAATGGACTGGTTGGATCTCCTTGCAGTCCAAGGGACTCTCAAGAGTCTTCTCCAACACCACAGTTCAAAACCATCAATTCTTCAGCACTCAGCCTTCTTCACAGTCCAACTCTCACATCCATACATGACCACTGGGAAAACCATAGCCTTGATTAGATGAGCCTTTGTTGGCAAAGTAATGTCTCTGCTTTTGAATATGCTATCTAGGTTGGTCATAACCTTCCTTCCAAGGAGCAAGCATCTTTTAATTTCATGGCTGCAGTCACCATCTGCAGTGATTTTGGAGCCCAGAAAAATAAAGCCTGCCACTGTTTCCACTGTTTTCCCATCCATTTCCCACACCATAATTAAATCTCCACCATTATACTGTGAGATCCTTAACAGGAGTATCCTATCTTAATGAGATAACATTGCAGTAATGTTTAAAATTATTATATAATGTTCTTACCACTTGGCAGATGGTTGTAATGTCTGTAGCAAACTTTTAGTAATGACATAAAGTAGAATAAGCATCCTCATTTGTTCTCTAGCAGTTTGCAAATTGTGAAACAGTTTGCTGTGTATAAAATCAGATTGACAATCTCCTTGTAATCTATTTGGCATTCAGTCTTTTTAAAATGTAAATTAATTAACAACACTAAAAATCAAGCTATTTTACATAAAAAACATGTATTTTTGTTGCTCTCCAGAAGTCAGAATATTTGGCAAACATGGCCTCACATTCTTGGAGAGTAACAATTCTCTTGAGCAGAGTAGCAGAGCTGCCTATTTATACAAGATGCCACAATTTCCTATTTTACTTCTTATACCTTTTCCTTTACTAATTTATATAATGGAATGGCCCTTGTAGTTCTTTAAGTATGATCTCTATTTCGTAATAACTCATATAAGTCATAATACTCTCTTAGATACAATGATAAAATTGCAATATAATATGGAAACAACACACTAGCTTTTATGAATGATGAGAGTGGAGTTGACATCTTAATGTTGTAAAGACTGCTGAAATTATAAGTTTCCAATAAGAGAAATAAATTTGGAGCACAAGGTATTTTCAGGGGAACACAAGAGTCTCATAAAATAAACAATATTCATAAACTTAAATGACTGAAAGTGAAGAGTCAGCCCTATTTTTTTGAAGAGACAGAATCTTAGTTTTCCTTTCTAACACAGGATATTATATTATAAATATTAAGTATTGGTCCCAGATATGAAATGCTTTTAGAGCTCTTATCAGTGAAACTCAAAGAATACTTGAATTACAATCAAACTATATGTACATAGCAGTAAAATGACAATACATTTTGAACAAATTTTACTTATCACCTTAGAATTTAATTTTGGTAACTTCAAGAAAGATTATATAATCCAAGAAGGAAATGGCAACCCACTCTAGTGTTCTTGCCTGGAGAATCCCAAGGATGGGGGAGCCTGGTGGGCTGCCATCTATGGGGTCACACAGAGTCAGACACGACTGAAGCGACTTAGCAGTAGCAGCATTGTACTGTTTATCATAAGAAAGCTAAGTGACAAAGAATTGATACTTTTGAACTGTGGTGTTAGAGAAGACTCTTGAGAGTCCCTTGGACTGCAAGAAGACCAAACCAGTCCATCCTAAAGGATATCAGTCCTGGGTGTTCATTGGAAGGACTGATGTTGAAGCTGAAACTCCAATACTTTGGCCACCTCATGTGAAAAGCTGACTCATTTGAAAAGACCCTGATGCTGGGAAAGATTGAGGGAAGGAGGAGAAGGGGATGACCGAGGATGAGATGGTTGGATGGCATCGCGGACTCAATGGACATGAGTTTGGGTGAACTCCTGAAGTTGGTGATGGACAGGGAGGCCTGGCTTGCTGCAGTCCATGGGGTCGCAAAGAGTCAAACATGACTGAACAACTGAACTGAACTGAATCTCATGATGAATTGATTTTGAAAGGCTTTTGTAAATGGTGGGGCTTCCCAGATACCTCAGTTGGTAAAGAATCCACTTGAAATGCAGGAGACCCTGGTTCGATTCCTGGGTTGGGAAGATCTGCTGGAGAAGGGTTAGGCTACCCACTCCAGTATTCTTGGGCTTCCCTTCTGGCTCAGCTGGTAAAGAATCCACCGGCAGTGAGGGAGACCTGGGTTCAAAATCCCTGGGTTGTGAAGATCCCCTGGAGAAGGGAAAGGCTACACACTCCAGTATTCTGGCCTGGAGAATTCCAATAGGGGTCACAAAGTGTTGGTCATGACTGAGTGACTTTCATTTTCACTTTTTAAATGGCAAAATATGTGGAAAATAATATATTTTAAAAATTGTCTTTAATTTTTTGTACTCAAAGACTTTGATGTATGTATGAAATGAAAACATTATATTTGAAAAAAACAATGAGTGCTCTGTCAATTATAAGGATAAATAAATGCTATCTTAAAGCACCTCAATATTATTTTATACTTCTTCAATTCTTGTTAGATCATATTAGTGAAGATCAATTTTAAAATATTTTTCAATTGAATAGTTTTTAGTTGCATATTCTGTTAGCAGTTCAAAGTTTTTCAGACTTATTTAAACTTAACAATAATTCCAATGATTATGTAGAAAACACAGAATATGCATGGAATCTTAAAGAGGTCAAACATACATACACTCATGAGATTGCTTCTGAGGATAAATCAATTCAAATTTTCTGGAAAGTAAGATATTAGAATTAAATACCTTAAATATGTCCAGATTTGAATAGAGCAATTTCACTTTCAAGCAATTATTCTATGGATTTTTTTGACCATAAGCTAAACAAATCTAACATTAATAGAGTAAAAGGGAAAAATTAATTGTGAACAATTGCTAAATAATCTAATAACTAGTGATATATATAGACAGTATATCATAAAACAATTAAAATTGGTTTTCAACTATCTTTTGAAATTTTCTCATAATATAATATTAATGAAATGTCATTATTATAACTATACACTTTTAAATTTGATTCACACATATTTGCTGAAATTTCTCATATGGCAGTTACATAATAGGGATATATAAAAAACTAAGTTTCAAAAGGTTATTTTGAATGTCAGTCAGTTAAACTGAGATGGATGAACCTGGAGCCTGTTATACAGACTGAAGTGAGTCAGAAAGATAAAAAAAATCATATATTAACTCATTATATGTGGAATCTAGAAAAATGATACCCACGAGCCTATTTGCTGGACAGGAATAGGGAAGCATACATGGAGAAAGCACTTGTGGACACAGATGGAGAAGGAAGAAGTGGGGTGAACTGAGACAGTAGCACTGAAATGTGTACATTACTGGGGTGAAATAGACAGCTAGTAGGAAGCTGCTGTGTAACACCGGTGCCTCTGCCTGCTGCTCTGAGAGAACTTAGAGAGGTGAGCTGGGGAGTGGAGGGCGGGAAAGCAGCTAAAGAGGGAAGGGATTATATATATGCTTTTGGCTGATTCACGTTGTTGCATGGCAGAAACCATGAAACACAACATTGTAAAATAATTAGACTCCAATTAAACATTTTAAAAAAATAATGTGAAAAAGCCCTTTTTTTTAACAGAGCTTTCTAACAAACGTATACATATAGTATAAAAATTAAGGAAGTATATGGCATTTTGGAAGAAAGAATGTTCTGTTAATACCTAAATAGGATGACCAGAAAAGATTTCAATGAAAATATAACAAACACACAAAAGAGATGAGGCGTAAATAATAAATATAATCAACAAACTTGGTTATGGTAAGAAGAGTACGATCTTGACTGGAATAAGCTGGGAATTGGTGACAGAGGAAGAAATAATCTTTTTGAGGAGTTTTGGATAAGTGGCAGAGAGAATTTCAAGGGAGATGTAGATTCACAGTTTTTTTTTTTTTTTTTTGCTTTTGTTTTTTATAAAAATTAAGAGCAATTAAAAAAAAAAAGACAGCAAAAAGGAAAAAGAAAAAAGATGAAGAGAGAAAGGAATTTTGCTTGAGAGATATTTTTATGTGTCCATATGTTTGCCCAGATATGGGAAAAAAAAGTTTTTACCTAGGATACAAGGCTCAGATGGTAAATGTGGGAATAGTGAATTTGATCCCTGGGTCTGGAAGATCCCCTGGAGAAGACAATGGACACTCCACTCCACTCCACTCCACTCCACTCCCCACTCCACTCTTCTTGCCTGGAGAATCCCACGGACAGAGGAGCCTTGTGGGCTACAGTCCATGGTATCACAAAGAGTCAATCATGACTGAGTGGCTAACACTTTTACAGAAATGTCCATATACATAAATATGGACAAACTAAAACTGGAAGATCTGGGAAGAATTGACATACTGTTTTACTCATTTTATCCCATTTGTGATGCAAAAACATAAAAATATATAAAAATAGAAAATTGGCTTTTGACTTATCTACTCCCAGAAATAATCTTTATCCTTCCACTAATTAAGTCCACATTTATTGATGGAAGGCATTTATCCTTGATTTATGATTAATGGCTTGTGTAGCTTAAAATGGATTTGATTGTTTTCTTGGTCAGGACTAGAAACAGTAGTAACTTATTAATGAGGCATGCATTCTAGAAATTTCCTGAGGAAATTCAAAGATTTATGATAAGATTAATGGAACAGATTTGTTAAATACAAACTATACCAGATCCCTGCAAACTATAGCCCTGAAGGGCCAGGAAAGACATTTAGCAAGGCAGTGAAAAATGTAACGGGATTGCAAACATCCTTGGGAATCTCAGTGGTGCATGTTTTTGAATGCTAGAGATAATGATAATGAAGTGGATAGTACATCTTCTATGTAAATTTTTTAGATACAAGATTGATAGAATTCAGTTTGCAACATTTACCATTAGAGGCAAAATGCATAAGATGACCATTACAAGGATCAGGAACAGAGTGGAAACCAGAATATTTTGAGCCAGGTTCTGTGATCAGATCATATCAGATCAGTCTCTCAGTAGTGTCCAACTTTTTGCGACCCCATGAATCGCAGCACGTCAGGCCTCCCTGTCCATCACCAACTCCTGGAGGTCACTCAGACTCACGTCCATCGAGTCAGTGATGCCATCCAGCCATCTCATCCTTTGTCGTCCCCTTCTCCTCCTGCCCCCAATCCCTCCCAGCATCAGAGTCTTTTCCAATGAGTCAACTCTTCGCATGAGGTGGCCAAAGTACTGGAGTTTCAGCTTTAGCATCATTCCTTCCAAAGAAATCCCAGGGCTGATCTCCTTCAGAAA
>NW_011495068.1:656085-659701 GCF_000754665.1 Bison bison bison | reverse complement strand
CTGGTTGGATCTCCTTGCAGTCCAAGGGACTCTCAAGAGTCTTCTCCAACACCACAGTTCAAAAGCATCAATTCTTTGGCACTCAGCCTTCTTCACAGTCCAATTCTCACATCCATACATGACCACAGGAAAAACCATAGCCTTGACTAGACAAACCTTTGTTGGCAAAGTAATGTCTCTGGTTTTGAATATGCTATCTAGGTAGGTCATAACTTTCCTTTCAAAGAGTAAGCGTCTTTTAATTTCATGGCTGCAATCACCATCTGTAGTGATTTTGGAGCCCAGAAAAATAAAGTCTGACACTGTTTCCACTGTTTCCCCATCTATTTCCCATGAAGTGATGGGAGCAGATGCCATGATCTTCATTTTCTGAATGTTGAGCTTTAAGCCAACTTTTTCACTCTCCACTTTCACTTTCATGAAGAGGCTTTTTAGTTCCTCTTCACTTTCTGTCATAAAGGTGGTGTCATCTGTTTATCTGAGGTTATTGATATTTCTCCTGGCAATCTTGATTCCAGCTTGTGTTTCTTCCAGTCTAGCATTTCTCATGATAGTGACTAATTAATCAGGAGGACACGAGGAATTAAACATTTCAATTCTCTACTATTTCTTAATCTGTCTATTAATAAGAGTAAAGGATTTTGGTGAACAGAATTTTGACATTAGACAACACAACAAACATTGCTAGGCTCTCAATCAGTTCTGAAACCTAAGCTAAGTCCATGCACCAAGATCCCCTGATTGAAGTGTCTTTCTTGAGAAAACACTGCCTCAGCAAAGTGTTAATACTGTAAATATTTCTCCAAGTATTTTCCAAGGGATCCATGAGCAGCTTCAAAGATGAATGTGTACTGTAAAAGTGAATATACCTAGAATGTTTTAGGGATTATGTGACACAGGTTGTAAATCGACACCAGAACCTGGAGAACCTAAATACTACTATTGTCCTCTGGTCTGAAAGGAGATTTAGGGAGGTCAGGTGGGAAGTTAACTTTTAGCTCCAGTTAATCTCACAATATTCCCCATGGGTGTGCTGAACTACCAGTCGGTAATTTATCCAGCTCTTGACAACATTGAACTAGATAATTATTTTCTGCCAACTGAAAATATTACCATACTAGTATCTTCATCTGTATAGTAAAAGTCATTATATTTGTAAGTATCAGATGGAAACTCTTTTACCTGCTTCACACAACCAAAATACAGAACTTAAAGCAAAAGCACATCTATTGAGTAATTGCAAATTTTAGGATAGTCATCAATATTTAAGTGATGCAAGGTTATAATTTGTATCATTAAAAAAAAAATCTCACCTCTAGGAGTAGTATAAAAACCGTATAGTTCTTGGTAAATTATTGCATACATAATCAGGTGATGCCTCAAACTGCAGTTGCCATTTTCATGCATGGAACTTCCAATTATTATTGGAACAAATAGTCATATTCTCTGGCACTGGCATTCAACTTTTGATCTGGAAAGTGCTCTTCCTGAACAATTAATGAAAATGATTGCTAACAGTTTCCCTTTATAGAACAAAGACACTGTCTTAACCCCAAAGTATATTAGTTGTCCTTCTCTGTATCACAATATAATCCAGAGATGGTCTGTTATATTGATGACAGGATATGCTGAGGTATATAATCGACTGAGGAATGATATAAGGCTTTTGAAAATGAAAGGTCTTATAATAGTAGAAAATTTCTAAACGTCAGTTGTCTGAAACTTGCCAAAGGTGCAAAGCAAGTCACTATATCTTAAGCTAAAATCACTACGAAGAAGCACAATAATTGTTAGCCTCTTCTGGTTTTAATGGTAATATATTAGATATGAATTATTCCAATTTAATAAATGGGGGGAAAATTACAGCTGGTAGTTGTGAATAGGGCCCAGAACAAAAGAAAGTATAGTCTCAGGCCCAGCTATGTGGACAGGTATTCCTGCAACTTAGGTGTGTTTTTTTTTTTTTAACAAGTATAACTCTCTTTCCTTCTTTCTCTGTCTCTCTCTCTCATTATAGAAAAAGCATTTTACATATGATCTACTTTCTCAAAAATATTTTAAGTATACAATATCATCTTGTTAAAAAATGGGCAGGCTAATGCATTCTGTTTGCTTGGAAACGAACAAAAATCATTCTGTTGTTTTTGACATCGCATCCAAGTACTGCATTTTGGACTCTTTTGTTGACTATGATGGCTACTTCATTTCTTCTAAGGGATTCCTGCCCATAGTAGTAGATATAATGGTCATCTGGGTTAAAATCACCCATTCCAGTCCATCTTAGTTTGCCGATTCCTAGAATGTTGATGTGCACTCTTGCCATCTCCTGTTTGACAACTTCCAATTCTCCTTGATACATGGACTAACATTCCAGGTTCCTATGTAATATTGCTCTTTACAGCATCGAATCTTGCTTCTATCACCAGTCCCATCTGCAACTGGGTGTTGTTATTGCTTTGGCTCTATCCTTTCATTCTTTCTGGAGTTATTTCTCCACTGATCTCCAGTAACATATAGGGCACCTACTGACGTCAGGGGTTCATCTATCAATATCCTATCTTTTTGCCTTTTCATATTGTTCATGGGGTTTTCGAGGCAAGAATACTGAAGTGGTTTCCCATTCCCTTCTCCAATGGACCACATTCTGTCACACCCTCTCCACCATGACCTGTCTGTCTTGGGTGGCCCCATACCTAGTCTGTTTTATTGACTATGCCAAAGCCTTTGACTGTGCAGATCACAATAAACTGTGGAAAATTCTTAAAGAGATGGGAATACCAGACCACCTGGCATGTCTCTTGAGAAACCTGTATGCAGTTCAGGAAGTAACAGTTAGAACTGGACATGGAACAACAGACTGGTTCCAAATAGGAAAAGGAGTACATCAAGGCTGTATATTGTCACCCTGCTTATTTAACTTCTATGCAGAGTACATCATGAGAAATGCGGGACTGGAGAAAGTGCAAGCTGGAATCAAGAATCCCGGGAGAAATATCAACAACCTCAGACATGCAGATGACAAAACCCTTATGGCAGAAAGTGAAGAACTAAAGAGCCACTTGATGAAAGTGAAAGAAGAGAGTGAAAAAGCTGGCTTAAAGCTCAACATTCAGAACACCAAGATTATGGCATCTGGTCCTATCACTTCATGGCAAATATATGGGGAAACAGTGGAAACAGTAGCTGATTTTATTTTTCTGGGCTCCAAAATAATTGTAGATGGTGATTGCAGCCATGAAATTAAAAAACGTTTGCTCCTTGAAACATCAGAAAGAAAGTTATGGCCAATCTTGTGAGCATATTAAAAAGCAGAGACATTACTTTGCCAACAAAGGTCTGTCTAATCAAGGCTATGGTTTTCCCGGTGGTCATGTATGGATGTGAGAGTTGGACTGCGAAGAAAGCTGAGCGCCGAAGAATTGATGCTTTTGAACTGTGGTGTTGGAGAAGACTCTTGAGGGTCCCTTGGACTGTAAAGAGATCCAACCAGTTCATCCTAAAGGAGATCAGTCCTGGGTGTTCATTGGAGGGACTGATGCTGAAGCTGAAACTCCAGTCCTTTGGCCACCTCATGCGAAGAGTTGACTCATTGGAAAAGACTCTGATGCTGGGAGGG
>NW_011495068.1:638312-655985 GCF_000754665.1 Bison bison bison | reverse complement strand
GGCCACCTCATGCAAAGAGTTGAATCGTTGGAAATGACCCTGATGCTGGGAGGGATTGGGGGCAGGAGGAGAAGGGGACGACAGAGGATGAGATGGCTGGATGGCATCACTAACTCAATGGACATGGGTCTGAGTGGTCTCTGGGTGTTGGTAATGGACAGGGAGGCCTGGCGTGCTGTGATTCATGGAGTTGCATAGAGTCAGACATGACTGAGTGACTGAACTGAACTGAACTGAATACATTCTGCATTATTGGAACTTTATACACACTGAATAGCAGCACTACAATGCCCCTTTTCCTAGCCCCTGGAAGCTATTATTCATCTCCCCAGTTTTAAGAGTTTGAATAGTTCCTATCTAATTTATATAAGTGCAACTAGGCAGTATTTGTCTTTCTGTGACTGTGTCACTTAGCACAGTGCCCTACAGATTCATCCATGATATTACATATTGTAGGCTTTCCTTCTTTTTGAAGGGTGAATAAAATCCATTGCAGGTATATAGTACCACATTTTATCTATTCATCTGTGGATGGACTTTTACTGTGAATAATGCTGCAGTGAATATGGGTGTACAAATATCTCCTCAAGACCCTGATTTCAAATATTTGGATGAAAACCCAGAAATGGAATAACTGGATAATATGGTAGTTCCAGTTTTAATTTTTTGAGTTATCTCCCTATTATTTTTCATAGGAACTGCACCATTACACTCCCTCCAAGGATATGTAAGGATTATCATTATTTTTGGTAATAGCCATCCTTCAAGCAAAACTTCCCTGGTGGTTCAGATGGTAAAGCATCTGCCTACAATGTGGGAGACCCGGATTTGATCCCTGGATCCGGATGATCCCCTGGAGAAGGAAATGTCAACCCACTCCAGTACTCTTACCTGGAAAAATCCCATGGATGGTGGATCCTGGTAGGCTACAGTCCATGGGGTCACAAAGAGTCAGACATGAGTGACTTCACTTTCACTTTCTTTCATCCTTTGAGCATGAAGTGATATGTCATTGCTTTTTAGATTTGCATTTCCTTGGTGATTAGTGAGGCTGAGTATATTTTCATACACCTGTGTGCCATTTCTATCTTTATCTTAATAGAGTTACTTATTTTACTTTTTTTATTGTTTTGGTATCTGCCTCTTGAGAAACCTATATGCAGATCAGGAAGCAACAGTTAGAAATGTACATGGAACAACAGACTGGTTCCAAATAGGAAAAGGAGTACGTAAAGGCTGTATATTGTCACCCTGCTTATTGCACTCATCTCACACGCTAGTAAAGTAATGCTCAAAATTTTCCAAGCCAGGATTCAGCAATACGTCAACCATGAACTTCCAGATGTTCAAGCTGGTTTAGAAAAGGCAGAGGAACTAGAGACCAAATTGCCAACACCCGCTGGATCATTGAAAAAGCAAGGGAGTTCCAGAAAAAAACATCTATTTCTGCTTTATTGACTATGCCAAAGCCTTTGACTGTGTGGATCACAATAAACTGTGGAAAATTCTGAAAGAGATGGGAATACCAGACCACCTGACCTGCCTCTTGAGAAATCTGTATGCAGGTCAGGAAGCAACAGTTAGAACTGGACATGGAACAACAGACTGGTTCCAAATAGGAAAAGGAGTACGTCGAGGTTATATATTGTCACCCTGCTTATTTAACGTATATGCAGAGTACATCACGTGAAATGCCGGGCTGGAAGAAGCACAAGCGGGAAGCAAGATTGCCGGGAGAAATATCAATAACCTCAGATATGTAGATGACAGCACCCTTATGGCAGAAAGTGAAGAAGAACTAATAAGCCTCTTGATGAAATGAAAGAGGAGAGTGAAAAAGTTGGCTTAAAGCTCAACATTCAGAAAACGGAGATCATGGTATCTGGTCCCATCTCTTCATGGCAGATAGACGGGGAAACAGTGGAAACAGAGTCAGACTGAATCTTTTTGGGCTCCAAAATCACTGCAGATGGTGATTGCAGCCATGAAATTAAAAGACGCTTACTCCTTGGAAGGAAAGTTATGACCAATCTAGATAGCACATTGAAAAGCAGAGATATTACTTTGCCAATTAAGGTCCGTCTAGTCAAGGCTATGGTTTTTCCAGTGGCCATGTATGGATGTGAGAGCAAGACTGTGAAGAAAGATGAGCGCTGAAGAATTGATGCTTTTGAACTGTGGTGTTGGAGAAGACTCTTGAGAGTCCCTTGGACTGCAAAGAGATCCAACCAGTTCATCCTAAAGGAGATCAGTCCTGGGTGTTCATTGGAGGGACTGATGCTGAAGCTGAAACTCCAGTCCTTTGGCCACCTCATGCGAAGAGTTGACTCATTGGAAAAGACTCTGATGCTGGGAGGGATTGGGGGGTGGAGGAGAAGGGGACGACAGGGGATGAGATGGCTGGATGCATCACCGACTCAATGGACATGAGTTTGAGTGAACTCCAGGCGTTGGTGATGGACAGGGAGGCCTGGTGTGCTGTGATTCATGGGGTTGCAAAGAGTCGGACACGACTCTGTGACTGAACTGAGCTGATTGATTGAGTTTTAAGAGTTCTTTATATATTGTAGATATTAACCCCTTATCATATAGATGATTTGCAAATATTTTCTCCCACTTTGTAAATTGTCTTTTGCTTCTACTGCTTGTTTTCTTTTCTGTGCAAAAGTTTTTATTTGATACCATCTCAATTATCTATTTTTGCTTTTGTTCATTGTGCATCTGGTGTCACATCCAAAAAACTAGTTTTGGTCAAGACAAATGTTATGAAACTTTTCCCTTATGATTTGCTCAAGGAGTTTTTCAGTTCCATGTCTTAGCATTTGATTTTTTAATCCATTTTGGGTTGATTTTTTTGTATATAGAGTAAGAAAAGGGATCAATTTCATTCTTTTATATTTGGATATCCAACTATCCCAATACCATTTAATGAAGAGACTATCTTAACTCCATTGTTTATTCTTAGCATCTTTTCCATTAATTGGATATCTTCATGGTTCTAAATGAATTTTTAGAATTGTTAATGCTATTTTTGCAAAAAAAAAACCAAAAAACAAGTCTTTGGGGTTTCAGTAGGAATTGCATTGAATCTGTAGTATGGACATTTTAACAATATTAAACCTTTCAATCCATGAACATGAATGTTTTTCCATTTATTTGTTTCTTCTGTAATTTCTTTCACCAATGCATGGGTCTTATATGCATCAGTTTCAAAACTATTTGTTAGGTGATCATATTTAAAAAGCAAATAATCAAATACTATTCAGTGGGTATCTTTATGTATTGAGTCAGGCCATGAAACTTGTTCATTTTGTTTTTCTAACCAATATTCTTTGGAAAACATGCAGCTTTCATGTACTGAGTAATGGGAAAAAAAACAAACAAACCAAGAATGTTTAGTATAGCACAGCAAAAAATATGTAATCCGAGCTGTACATGATAAACAGAGTATTATCTGTTCCAATAAGCCATAGGATTTAGTAAGCTATTATTAGCTTATTATCAGTTGTGGTATTATGTATAAGATCAAACATAAACAATTCCAAAAAGCATGAGCATATTCTGTCAGCAAGATGCTCAGATTTCCAATGTACCTACTCCTCCTCTCAATCCACAAATATGACCATGTATACAATTACTTATAACTAGTTGATGTTAAAATAATAAAACTTGAGAACAGTTTCCAAATGCACTGTATGAAATGTTAGCCCTAGCTAAAAGTAAAGCACTAAAGAATTAGAGCTTCAGTTATGGATAGCTATGAAAGAAAATAAAAAAGGTGAACTATTTCAGTGGCAATAATTTCAGGAAATACTTCTGGTCACCATTCTGTGTGTATGGCCAATGGTATAAATAGGTACTGATTCTTAATAATGAGACACGATTTGGGTAGCAATATGGAATTTAGATGTAAAGTTTTACACTCAGTTTGGAAGAAGGCGATGGCACCCTACTCCAATACTCTTGCCTGGAAAATCCCATGGACGGAGGAGCCTGGTAGGCTGCAGTCCATGGGGTCGCTGAGGGTCGGACACAACTGAGTGACTTCACTTTCACTTTTCACTTTCATGCATTGGAGAAGGAAATGGCAACCCACTCCAGTGTTCTTGTCTGGAGAATCCCAGGGATTGGGGAGCCTGGTAGGCTGCCGTCTATGGGGTCACACAGAGTCAGACATGACTGAAATGACTTAGCAGCAGCAGCAGCACACTCAATTCTAATGTGTATGTGGGTTTTTCTCCACACCACCAAGCAATCCTTTGGCATATCAGCTGGGTGTCTTATAATTTAACTCAATCGTACCTTAATCCTGTAGGTAAATGACTAGTCCTATAAGACTGCCTCCCACTTCAGTTGCCAATACAGGCTTACACTTCTGCTTCTGACCAACTGACTATAGATTGGAAGTTCCAGTGACCTTTCTCTTTGGATTTAATTAACTTGCTAGAGAAGCTCACAGAACTCAGAAATATTTTACTTATTGGAGTACTAGTTTATTACACAAGGATATAACCTAGATGCAAGTGATGAATAGGAAGGAGGGAGGTTGTATAACATCTCTGAGCATATTACTCTTCTTAAATCTCCATGTGTTCACCAATATGGAAGCTGTACAAACCCTGTTCTTTTGGGTTTTTATAGAGAAAAAACATCTACTTCTGCTTCATTGACTATGCAAAAGCTGTGTGGATCACAACAAACTGTAGAAAATTCTTAAAGAGATGGGAATACTAGACTACCTTGCCTGCCTCCTGAGAAACCTGTGTGCAGGTCAAAAAGCAACAGTTAGAACTGGACATGGGACAACAGACTGGTTCCAAATTGGGAAAGGAGTATGTCAAGGCTGTATACTGTCACCCTGTTTATTTAACTTAAATACAGAGTACATCATGTGAAATGCCAGGCTGGATTAATCACAAGTTGGAATCAAGATTTCTGGACAAATATCAAAAACCTCAGATATGCAGAAGATATCATTCTAATGGCAGAAATTGAAGAGGAATTAAAGAGCCTTTTGATCAAAGTCAAAGAGGAGAGTTAAAAAGCTGGCTTAAAACTCAACCGTCACAAAAACTAAGATGGTGGCATCCAGTCCCTTGCTGCTGCTGCTGCTGCTGAGTCACTTCAGTCGTGTCCGACTCTGTGCGATGCCATAGACGGCAGCCCACCAGGCTCCCCCGTCCCTGGGATTCTCCAGGAAAGAACACTGGAGTGGGTTTCCATTTTCTTCTCCAATGCATGAAAGTGAAACGTGAAAGTGAAGTCGCTCAGTTGTGTCCGACCCTCAGTGACCCCATGGACTGCAGCCTACCAGGCTCCTCCGTCCATGGGATTTTCCAGGCAATAGTACTGGAGTGGGGTGCCATTGCCTTCTCCGATCCAGTCCCTTACTTCATGGCAAATAGATGGGGAAGCAATGGGAAGAATCACAGACTTTATTTTCTTGGGCTCCAGAATCACTGTGGACAGTGACTGCAGGCATGAAATTTAGACATTTGCTCCTTTTGAAGAAAAGCTATGACAAATCTACACAGTGTATTAAAAAGGAGAGACATCACTTTGCTGACAAAGGTCCATATAGTCAAAGCTATGGTTTTTATAGTAGTCATGTATGGACTTGAGAGTTGGACCATAAAGAAGGTTGCACACTGAAGAACTGATGCTTCAGTGCTTGGCCACCTGATGCTAAGAGCTGACTCATTTGAAAAGACCCTGATATTGGGAAAGATTGAAGGCAGGAGGAGAAGGGGATCACAGAGGATGAGATGGTTAGAAGGCATCACTGACTCAATGGACATGAGTTTGGGTAAACTCCAGGAGTTGGTGATGGACAGGGAGGCCTGGAGTGCTGCAGTTCATGGGGTCGCAAAGAGTCAGACACAACTGAGCGACTGAACTGAACTGAAAAATTATATATAATTATAAATATCAAGATAAAATGCACAAAACAAAAATCATGTGGGAAAAATGTTATCCATACATTATTTTTCTCATGTACTATTAAACATGGAAGCAGAAAAAAATATTAAAATGTTTTCTAAATAAGAAGTAGTAATCCTAAATTCCTTTCTTTGTCACTCTTTTGGTTTTATTAGCCATAAAATATTGCTTGTTTCAGAGTTTACTAATAAATATAGACTGGAGACAAAGGCTGTGTATCTCTAATTAACAGTCATCCCAGAAAACATTTCTTTACTAAGATAATTTTATTTACTCAGATGTTTTATGTAGTGTAGCAATTAAAATCTTTTATGATAAAACTGAAGGCAGTTTCATTTCCTTAAATCATAAGACTGAAAGCAAACATAAAGGCAAATTTATGAAGGGGCCACATTGTCAGATTTACATTTGTACTATACCTTATAAAACATTATCTTCTTTTTTTTGTGAGAAAAATAAATTGCCTCAATGTTATTGTAGAAAAATTTTATGGATGCTCAAACTCTAAAAGTTTAATGCTGTCTCCTATGCAATGCAGCCATCAATTTTTTCAGTATTTCTAATTAATTGTCATATAAAACTTTTTTCAGTCTTCTGTCTATAAGCTGTTTATATACATCTAGTGTTTTCTTTTTTCTTTTGCTAAAATATTGTCTCACTTTTCTATCTGTCTTCTCTTTTAGGTAGAGTATTAATAACTAAATCACTGACTCTAGCTGAATATATTCTTAGATTAGCATTAGTCAGATATTTTTTCTATATCAAATGGTGGCAAAATCATCCTAAACTAATGACTGCACACCATGTTAACACATATTTTATTTATCCAACTCTGCACAAACTGACTGAGTATTCCTGACCAGAAACTATCAAATTTAGAGAAAGGGAGAGGTGAAGAGTGGTAGAAGAACTTGACTCAGTTTTGATATTTACTGTTACTTTGTCACTTGACTTTGAAGTTTCTTTTTTTCTCTGCAATATAAGGTTTTAGACTTCAAAGTCAATTTATAAACCCTATTTCTAGCAATGAATTTATGAAAAACTTTAGATGTAGTTGAGAGCAAGAAAGAAATTTGTGAATTTCATAGAAGATACTTCCTTTTTTTTATTTTAAAAATTTTATTTATTTTTAATTGGAGAATAATTGTTTTACAATATTGTGTTGGTTTCCACCATAGATTAACATAAATCAGCCATCAATGTGTCCCAGCCATCCTGAACCTCCCTCCTCCCACCTTCCACCCTATCCCGGCCTTTCGTGCATTTTTTAAAATTTTATTTTATTTTATTTTTTAACTTTACAATATTGTATTGGTTTTGCCATATATCAACATGAATCTGCCACAGGTATACACGTGTTCCCCATCCTGAACCCTCCTCCCTCCCCATACTATCCCTCTGGGTCGTCCCAGTGCACCAGCCCCAGTATTGTGCATCAAACCTGGACTGGTGACTTGTTTCATATATGATATTATACATGTTTCAATGTCATTCTCCCAAATCATCCCACCCTCTCTCTCTCCCACAGAGTCCAAAAGACTGTTCTATACATCAGTGTCTCTTTTGCTGTCTCGCATACAGGGTTCTTGTTACCATCTTTCTAAATTCCATACATATGCGTTAGTACACTGTATTTGTGTTTTTCTTTCTGGCTTACTTCACTTTGTATAATAGACTCCAGTTTCATCTACCTCATTAGAACTGATTCAAATGTATTTTTAATGGCTGAGTAATAATCCACTGTGTATATGTACCACTGCTTTCTTATCCGTTCATTTGCTGATGGACATCTAGGTTGCTTCCATGTCCTGGTTATTATAAACAGTGATGCAATGAATATTGGAGTACACGTATCTCTTTCAATTCTGGTTTCCTCAGTGTGTATGCCCAGCAGTGGGATTGCTGGGTCATAAGGCAGTTTTATTTCCAGTTTTTTAAGGAATGTCCACACTGTTCTCCATAGTGGCTGTACTAGTTTGCATTCCCACCAACAGTGTAAGAGGGTTCCCTTTTCTCCACACCCTCTCCAGCATTTATGGCTTGTAGACTTTTGGATTGCAGGCATTCTGACTGGCATGAAATGGTACCTCATAGTGGTTTTGATTTGCATTTCTCTGATAATGAGTGATTTTGAGCATCTTTTCATGTGTTTGTTAGCCATCTGTATGTTTTCTTTGGAGAAATGTCTATTTAGTTCTTGGGCCCATTTTTTGATTGGGTCATTTATTTTTCTGGAATTGAGCTGTAAGAGTTTCTTATATATTTTTGAGATTAATTCTTTGTCAGTTGCTTCATTTGCTATTATTTTCTCCCATTCTGAAGGCTGTCTTTTCACCTTGCTTATAGTTTCCTTTGTTGTGCAGAATCTTTTAAGTTTAATTAGGTCCCATTCGTTTATTTTTGCTTTTATTTCCAATATTCTGGGAGGTGGATCATAGAGGATCCTGCTGTGATGTATGTTGGAGAGTGTTTTGCCTATGCTCTCCTCTGGGAGTTTTATAGTTTCTGATCTTATGGGGGTTTTTTTCTAATTTTATTTTTAAACTTTACGTAATTGTATTAGTTTTGCCATATATCAAAATGAATCTGCCACAGGTATACATGTGTTCCCCATCCTGAACCCTCCACCCTCCTGCCTCCCCATACCATCCCTCTGGGTCGTCCCAGTGCACTAGCCCCAAGCATCCAGTATCGTGCATCGAACCTGGACTGGCAACTCGTTTCTTACATGATATTTTACATGTTTCAATGCCTCTTTAATCCATTTTGAGTTTATTTTTGTTCATGGTGTTAGAAAGTGTTCTAGTTTCATTCTTTTGCAAGTGGTTGACCAGTTTTCCCAGAACCACTTGTTAAAGAGATTGTCTTTAATCCATTGTATATTGTTGCCTCCTTTGTCAAAGATACTTTCAAAATATGTTTCTTAGGAGCTTAATAGAAAGCATTGACTTGAAGAGCTTGTAATCTTATTTTTAATTGAATTATTTAAATTTTACTTAAATCCTGAAACCATTAATTATTTAGAAGTTGAGTTGTAAAACCTATATGATTATGGACATGTTTTAAATGTTTCAGCACTATCAAAAGTCCTAAAAAAGGAAAAAATCAACATAGTATTTACTTTGTTGTTATTTTTTCATAAATAAGATACGTATCTATGAAAAGACAAAAGAATCAGTTTTACCTAGCAATAGTAAATTTATTTTTGTGTTTATGTATGCATGTATGTATTATAGTTTCACAATCTGGTGAAGGCCCAGTTGGTTATACATTTGGGAAGACCACATAAATTTGACTCTGAAGTCTTTCTCTAGCAGTGGCCAACTCTCAGCTATCTACTTTTTTGTAATCCAAGCATTAGCTTGGAAAGGGGCTGAAATTCCAACTTTCAGTTGTAGAGTCACCACCTCAGTGCAGGCTGGGATCCAGAGACAACTGAGCTGAGATGAATCAGGTCTTTATAGCCTAGGCTAGAGCATTTCCTGGTTCTCCAGGCTCACTCTCCTCTCACCAAGCTTTGCCTAGGCCTGTGTCACAGGATCTTGGTGGGTGTAAGTGGCAATTGAGGGCTTCTTGGTGAAGGCCTGGATATTTCCTGGTGGCTCATAAGGTTAATAGTCTGCCTTCAATCCAGGAGGCCTGGGTTCACTCCCTGGGTGGCGAAGATGCCCTGAAAAGGGAGATTCCTTGGTGGGGTCTTTGGATATCCTTGGTGGCTCAGATGGTAAAGAGTCTGCCTGCAATGTGGGAGACCCTGGGTCAGGAAGATCCCCGGGAGAAGGAAATGGCTACCCTCTCCAGTATTCTTGCCTGGAGAATTCTATGGAGGGAGGAGCCTTGCAGGCTACAGTCCATAGCATCGCAAAGAGTCCAACATGACTGAACAACTTCATTTTCACTTTCTGGTGGAGTCCTGAGACAGTCGGAGATTGTATCATTTTAAGCTTTTTGCAACTATGTGTGTGTAGCCATGCTGAGAATGTAAAAGAGGGTTTCTGCAAGGGAGAAGGAAATGGCAACCCACCCCAGTATTCTTGCCTGGAGAATCCCAGGGACAGAGGAGCGTGGTAGGCTGCCGTCTATGGGGTCACACAGAGTTCGACACGACTGAAGCGACCTAGCAGCAGCAGCAGCTAGGGTCACAGGGGTCTCTGGACTTCCTGTGTAAGGCTAGTGTTGGCTTGTGCATGAAGAGGCTTCCTCCTCAGAACTGGGTCCAGTCTTGTTTTAGCTGGGAGACATTAGAGTAGATAGCCCCCAGAGACTGAGATCAATGCTGTGGCCATGGTGACTTTGTGGTTGGGATAGTCATACTGCATTGACTTTATCTTTGCCATAATACTATGCATGGTTCATCTCCTTCTACCAATACCTCCCTCTCTCCTTCAGCATTTTTAACTGAATTAATGAAACCATGACTACTCAGTGAATACTTTTAGATGATCTGTCCTTCTGGTCAATATAATCAGTCACATTCCATTTTACTTATACAAATAAAAGCAATATGAATTTTGCAATCATTTTGCTATTTAATTCTTTTGGAAGGAAAGATAAAGAGAGAAAATAAAGTACATGGAAGGAATGAATCATATGCATTGTTAAATTGAATCCACTATATGTTTATACTAGAAATACTATTTTTCCTTGGCATCCTAAGATAAATTATATCTGTATATCATTAATAAGAGCTTCCCAAATGGTTCAGTGGGTTATTTGCCTGCTATGCAGGAGACTCAGGAGACACGGATTGGATCCCTGAGTTTGGAAGATTCCCTGGATGAGGACATATCAACCCACTCCAATATTCTTGCCTGGAGAATCCCATAGACAGAGTAGCCTGGTGCACTGCAGTCCATAGCATCAAAAAGAGTTGGACACAGCTGAAGTGATTGAGAACACATGCATCATTAATAAAGCTAAATAAAATTTCTTCCCATTAATAAACCTAGGTATTTCTTCTCTGAGTTTTGAAAACTCTATATACTTTCTGAGCATGAAAAAGTAAACCATTGTTGTTATTGATGCCATGTTTTTCAAAGCTTCCAACAGAAAAACACAAACATTGTTAATCTAAATAATGTAATGATACCAATTCTGACTATGGTTTTAAAAAAACAATTTCAAAGATAGAAAGAGCAAAGTGATTTTGTGTAAAAATGTATATAAAGAATATTGGGAGGTATTCAAATGTTTTTAGTATGAAAATAATATTCAAAGAACTCTTCCTTATATCTCTAAGATTTGAATAAGTAACTAGGCATACTCTTCAAAAATAAGAAATTATTTAAGAATAAGGTTAGTCAAAGAAGTGTAATATCTGTAAACATAAAACAATAAAAAATTGATGAAAGATGTTGAAGACAACACATAAATGGAAATGTATCCAATGGTCATATATTGGAAGAACTAACACCATTAAAATGGTCATACTAGCCAAAGCAATCTGCAGATTCAGTGAAATCTGTATCAAAAAAACAATAGCATTTTTCACAGAATTCGAAAAAAAATCTAAGATTTATATAGAACTACAAAAAAACAGGAATAGGAAAGCAATCTTGAAGACAAAATTAAAAAGTTGTAACCATCCCACTTCCTGATTTCAAACTATACTACAAAGTTCTAGTAATCAAAACAGTATGATATTGGCAAAAGGATAGATACATATACCAATAAAACAGAATTGAAAACCCAGAAATAAACCTATCAATTAATTTATGACACAAAGTCCATCATATTTTCAAAAATGGACAGCCACATGGTAAAGAACGAAACTGGACTCCTTTCTTACACAATACAGAAAAGAAAAAAAAAAAAAGAGTTGATATTGTAAAACTCCTAGAACAGAGTTCCTTAGCATCAATTTTGCTAAGTCTTGACAGTTTTGTTTTTTAGGTTTGACACCAAAAATTCAAGCAACAACAGTGATATAAACAAGTGGAACTACATTTGATTAAAATGATTTTGAATAGGAAAGAAAATCATCAATAAAATGAAAAGGCAACCTAGAAAATATGATAAAATATTTGGAAACAATGTTTTTTATAAGAGGTTAATATTTGAAATATATCAGAAAGTCATGAAGGTCAATAACACAGTAATAATAATAACCCAATTTCAAAATGGACTAAATATTAATAGGCATTTTCTGAAAGAAGACATAAAAGTGGTCAACAAAAACATAAACAGGTGCTCAAAACCACTTATTGTGGAAATAAAAATTACAATGAGCTCTCATCTCACACCTATTAAGATGACTATGAACAAAAAGCAAAAGTAACAAAAGTTAGAAAGGATGTTGCTGTTGTTGTTTAGTCACTAAGGCATGACCAACTCTTATGATCCATTGACTGTAGCCTGTCAAGTGTCTCTGTCCATGGGATAAGGACACTGAAGTGGATTGCCATTTCCTTCTCCAAGGAAAGTATGTGGAAAAATGCAGCTGTGTTTTATACAGAAAAACAAGTTTTATGTTTTGTTTTGTTTTCAGAGATAAACTGTAATTTTAATGAAATGAAAAATGATTTAATAAATACCAGGAATACAAAAACTATTTACATGTATTTTGATTCATATTATGGCAAAAAAAAAAAAAAAAGTTTCACTTTGTTTTCAAGAAACTATTTGCATTCTTCTAAAAATTCTGTCAAAGTACCTTGACATATCTCTTCTCATTAATATAATTGGTATTTATTTATTTGAAAGTTGGCATGTCTTATCTAAGTATAACCCAGGTCATTTTTAAAGTACAGTGTGTTCTTCAGAAGCTTTTAAATGTGATTTCTTACGAAAAAAATTGAATAATTTTATATAAACTTCATAATTTTAAGTTTTAAATTAATAATTTAAAAAATAATCCAAAATATTAAATCAACCAGAACAGATATGTTTGAATCTTTATACTAACTTGCTAAATTATTCAACATTATCCACCTTATTACTTCTGCAGGAATGACCAGCTACCTGGTCAAAGATCAATACATCTAATGAACTATTGATTATTTTCAAAGTCTATCTAAAGACACTTCATTCCAGTGCCTCAGATTCAGTCAAAGTTTAGAATCATTGAAGAAAATTTTCAAAAAGTCTCAAAATTTAGGAGAGTAGGTATAAAATAAATTAGTGATCTATAGAACATTTACTGTGCTCACAGTCTGCAATGACATTATTTCTAAAAAAAAAATTCTAAATGGTTACCACAATAAAATTTCTTGTCTTAGGAACCCTGCCTTTAACAATAAATGCAATTTTGAAAAATAAAGTAGAGCTATATTGTCTTTTATAATTTGAAGAAATTTTATTTCCAGTGTTATCCTCACACTTCTAAAAGTAAAAGTGGGTGTTTATAACTTTTCTCATCACTAGATAAGTTTTTTTTGAGCTCTTTGAGAAGCAGATGGTGTTATCTTCTCAGCATAAAATGTTGAGGTGTGAATTAGTTATTATTATTGTTTTAACTTACCATCAGATATCCACTATAAATAATCAGTCATTGCTGCAATGTAGATTTATTCCCATGAAGAAGCAAGATGTAGAGCTCTGATGACACTGTGGAAGTCAAAATGTCACTTACAAGAAGAATTTTGTGCTCTTAGGAAAACAAATAAATAAATAAAATCATGCCTCCTATCATGTGTACGTGTTATCAACACTTTGTATTGTCATATTGGCCCTGAATGACAATTTTAACAATTAAGACTGTCCTGTGAGAAATTTAAATTTATCAGTCATGCCCTTAAACCTCTCTTCTGTGTAATGTTTCAGTTGCTTTAGGAAAAATAAAATCTATTCTATTTAGGATTTTTGATTTGATTCGATTATTCTGCAAATATGTTAAGCTAGATGTAAGCTTATTTAATAATAGGCTAGCTTTTGTGTAATCAATAATAATGATGATACATTTCCTGTATCATCCAGGGTGATCTTTGATTCAGTTTCAATTATCTCATAAGTGACTAATATTATAGTGACCATGCATGGTGCAAACAAAATAAGTCAGAATGTATATGTGGTTTCCTTTTTTCTTTTTCTAACCAATAACCAGCCTTTGCAGTGGACTTATTCCATTGCCAATACATATAAATAAGAAATCCATTCCCCATTTACCAAGATATTAACTCATAATGGAATTAGAGGAAACTTGTCTAATCCACATCCTTTAATAAGAATGGAGAATTAAGCTAAGCCTCCAAATACATAATCAGAAATCAACATTCTGTAAAACAGATGTGACTATATCTCTTTTTGCACAATGATGTGCAAACATAAAACCTACAGGATCACTCTTGATACACAGACGTATTATTTAACAGATAAAGCATCTAGAATCTGAAAATTTATTACTAAATATATGGCTTCCTGTTGTATCTTCTTTTAATGTATATATTGCTGAATGGATTATACTGTGAGGGTATAATCAGAAACAGCTTTGTACTTTCTCAAATGACCTCCAACTGGCTCTGAGACATCTTTTTTCCCACCACTGATGGGACAGTTTTCTGGAGTTAAGAAGACAGCCTACACAGATCATGCCTATCACCTCCTTTAACTGTTTTTCTGGTAACAATCTCATCTAGTTTAAGTGGGAGAGGAAACATACTCATCTTCACAGGGAGTTATGTATTTGTATAAGTTTCCTTTAAAAAAATCTCCTCTTAAGGAACCACTTGGTTTCCCTTATGTAAGTATAATGTAGGAGAGGAAAAGAGGCAATGGGGTAAGTGGGTAAAAGTCCAGAGGGGTGATCTCTGAACAAGTCCTGCAGAGATGGTTTAGCCCCTCTTTGCAGAAAGTACAGGCACGTGGCACTCATATTCTCACCCAAAGATGAGTTATGAGTTTCCATAACTTTGAAAAAGAAGAGAAAATATTGTTTATCATTTTTTACATTAGTATTCTAGGGTCAGTCAGAAGTTTGAATCCAGGTGCAATATTAAGGAGGATAAAAAAGGGAAAATATTTTGCTTTCTCAAAGAATCAGGGTGTGATATTCCTTTAGGTGATCACAATATTCCAGCTCTAAATATTGCTATTTTGTTACCACTTCTGCCCTCAATTACCAGAAATTTTTTTTTTTTAACTTAAACTGCAATGCATATTGTTGACCACAGTTTTAATTTTCTTTGATCCTAAGCGTCTGCCTGTGATGCAGAGCACTCGGGCTAGATCCCTGGATTGGGAAGATCCCCTGGAGAAGGAAATGGGAACCCACTCCAGTATTCTTGCCTGGAAAACCCCATGGACTGAGGAGCCTGGTAGGTCGCAAAGAGTCGGACACAACTGAGCGACTTCATTTTTAACTTTCCAATACCTTACTTACAAAAAGGTGTAATGCCTTACTTACAAAAGAGTCCATTCCTTTATAGCACAAGCAAACTACAACTGAAGTATGAGCTAAGTCACTTCAGTCATATCCAACTCTTTGCAACCTTATGGATCAGAGCCCGCCAGGACTATGGTCTATGGAATTCTCTGCCTTTGGAATTCTCCAGGCAAGAATACTGGATTGGATTGCCATTTCCTCCTCCAGGAGTTCTTCCTGACATGGAAATCTAGCCCTCATCTCTTATGTCTCCTGCATTGGCAAGTGTATTCTTTACCACTCATCTGAAGTGTACAGAGGATAATATTTAAAATGTAACTTGACAAACTCTGTTTAGCCAAGAACCTATTTGAAAAGAATCTTTTTAAAGATTGTATAGGACAATAACGGCTACTTACATAAAATAGAAAGGCCTTTCATTCAGGAGGAAAATATGTTTTATCTTTTACTTCTCCAATAAACAGAAAGAAAATGAGCTCAGATATTGCATTATTACTTCCCTCATCAAAGGACTCAAATAAAAAAGATTTGATGAAAATTAAAAAACAATTTTAGTAACTAAATTGACTTTTTTATTATTCCCTGTCCTATGAACTGCTAGACACTGTGATTGTCCAAACAACTGTGGGCATAAATGTTAAGATATGAAAATAATAATATTAAAAATCAAATAAGTGTCAAGTGATGGTTATATCTTGCAATCTCAAAAGGATAAGATGTTCAGGAAAGATATATGGTGATGGTAGAACTGAATTTGAGTGAAAGGGTCAGTTCAGTTGCTCAGTCATGTCTGACTGTTTGCAACCCCATGGACTACAGCATGCCAGGCTTCCCTGTCCATTACCAACTCCTGGAACTTGCTGAAACTCATGCCCATAGAGTTGGTGATGCCATCCGACCATCTCATCCTCTGTTGTCCCCTTCTCCTCTGGCCTTCAGTTTTTCCCAGGATCACAATCTTTCCTAATGAGTCAGCTGTTGGCATAGATGTCAAAGTGTTGGGGATTCAGCTTTATCGTCAGTCCTTCCAATGCATATTAAAGACTGATTTCCTGTATGATTTGCTGACTTGATCTCCTTGAAGTCCAAGCGACTCTCGAGTCTTCTCCAATACCACAGTGAAAATGTGCTGCTGCTGCTGCTAAGTCACTTCAGTCGTGTCTGACTCTGTGCGACCCCATAGACGGCAGCCCACCAGACTATGCCATCCCTGGGATTCTCCAGGCAAGACACTGGAGTGGGTTGCCATTACCTTCTCTGACAGTGAAAGTGTGGGTAAAACTTAAAAAGAGTTCTGAATTTAAAAAGTAATGACTATTTGCAGATGCAATCCCTGGGGTCACAAAGACTCTGACAAGAATCAGCAACTGAACAACAGACAATAGTGATTCACTATTTTTACAGGTTATATTCTATTATACTCCATTAAAAGTTATTACAAGATAATGGATATAACTCACTGTGCTATATGATATATCCTTGTTGTTTACCTAATTTATGCATAGTAGTTTGTATCTCTTAAATCCAAATTCTTACTTTTCCCCTTCTCCTTTCCTTCTCCCTTTTGATAACCACTGGTTGGTTTTGTATAACTATAGCTGTTTCTGTTTTGAATATACATTCATTTGTTTTTGTTTTGTTTTTATTTTATATGTACAAATAGATTGGGAAATATTGGAAACAATGACAGACTTTATTTTCTTGGGCTCCAAAATCACTGCAGATGGTGACTGCAGCCATAAAATTAAAAAAAAAAAAAAATCTTGCTCCTTGGAAGAAAAACTATGGCAAACTTAAACAGCATATTAAAAAGCAGAGACATTACTTTACTGACAAAGTTCTGCATAGTCAAAGCTATGGTTTTTCCAGTAGTCATTTATGCATGGGAGAGTTGAACCATAAAGAAAGCTGAAAGCTGAAGAATTGATGCTTTTGAACTGTGGTGTTGGAGAAGACTCTTGAGAGTCCCTTGGACTGCAAGGAGATCAACCAGTCGTTCCTAAAGGAAATCAATCCTGAATACTCATTAGAAGGGCTGATCAGATCAGATCAGATCAGTTGCTCAGTCATGTCCGACTCTTTGCGACCCCATGAATCGCAGCACACCAGGCCTCCCTGTCCATCACCAACTCCCGGAGTTCACTCAGACTCACGTCCATCGAGTCAGTGATGCCATCCAGCCATCTCATCCTCTGTCGTCCCCTTCTCCTTCTGCCCATAATACCTCCCAGCATCAGAGTCTTTTCCAATGAGTCAACTCTTCTCATGAGGCGGTCAAAGTATTGGAGTTTCAGCTTTAGCATCATTCCTTCCAAAGAAATCCCAGGGCTGATCTCCTTCAGAATGGACTGGTTGGATCTCCTTGCAGTCCAAAGGACTCTCAAGAGTCTTCTCCAACACCACAGTTCAAAAGC
>NW_011495068.1:623682-638212 GCF_000754665.1 Bison bison bison | reverse complement strand
GCCTTGACTAGACGGACCTTTGTTGGCAAAGTAATGTCTCTGCTTTTGAATATGCTATCTAGGTTGGTCATAACTTTCCTTCCAAGGAGTAAGAGTCTTTTAATTTCATGGCTGCAGTCACCATCTGCAGTGATTTTGGAGCCCAGAAAAATAAAGTCTGACACTGTTTCCACTGTTTCCCCATCAATTTCCCATGAAATGATGGGACCGGATGCCATGTTCTTCGTTTTCTGAATGTTGAGCTTTAAAGCCAACTTCTTCACTCTCCTCTTTCACTTTCATCAAGAGGCTTTTTAGTTCCTCTTCACTTTCTGCCATAAGGGTGGTGTCATCTGCATATCTGAGGTTATTGATATTTCTCCCAGCAATCTTGATTCCAGCTTGTGTTTCTTCCAGTCCAGCGTTTCTCATGATGTACTCTGCATATAAGTTAAATAAACAGGGTGACAATATACAGCCCTGGACGTACTCCTTTTCCTATTTGGAACCAGTCTGTTGTTCCATGTCCAGTTCTAACTGTTGCTTCCTGAACTTCATACAAATTTCTCAAGAGGCAGATCAAGTGATCTGGTATTCCCATCTATTTCAGAATTTTCCACAGTTCATTTCATACGAACAGTATGAAAAGAAGGGCCGATACCGAAGCTCTAATACCTTCCTTGGCCACAGGATTGTAGGAGTCAACTCATTAGAAAAGATTCTGATGCTGGGAAAGATTAAAGTCAGGGGGAGAAGGGGACGACAGAGGATGAGATGGTTGGATGGTATCACTGACTCAATGGATGTGAGTTTGAGTAAATTCCGAGAGGTGGTGAAGGACAGGGATATCTGGCCTGCTGCAGTCCATGAGATCACAAAGAGTCTGATGTGACTTAGTGACTGAACAATATGTGAATGAACCACACAGTCTCTTGTCTTTCTCTATCTGACTGATTTCAGAAAGTATACTGCTTCCTATACCCATCCACATTCCCTTTTATATCTACCTGAGAAGTCATATTGCATTGTCTGTGCTACAATTGAAAATGAGTTGCCTGTTCAGTACAAGGGAAGGCAATTGTATGTATTTTTTGAAAGGTGAGTGGCAAAGTTAGGGAAGAGCATGAAGAACCAGGTATATTGCAGTGGCCATTTTCGAAAATAAAATCCACTGTACTCCTTGCTTAGGAAAAAGTAACTTTCTGTATTATATTATTATAATTGAAATATGATAAGTCTAATAAGAACATAAACATGACTAAAAATGACAACAGAAGCGAATGGTTAATATAGTCTAAGTTTTTTTAATTGTGTACATACACCAGGGAATTTTGTACAGCTCAGAGTCCTCCACACTGAGCCTCTAGCTATTTTTCAATTACAGTTCAGGCTTTCCTTCTCTAACTTGTTCTTTTGGTGGTTTCAATTCATGGGTTTCTGCTCCAGTAAGCCATGACTTGTGTGTTTACCTGTTTCTTCAGTTTGGGGGACAGCAATTCACCCAATTTTCTACTCCTCTCTTATACATCCAAGAAAGGTTATTGACTTTTCAGTCTTTTTACTTATAAGGACATAAAAGCAGCTTTCAGGCTTCTTATATGCAGACCCAGAAATCAGAGTCTTCATCATTTAAAAAATTATTTCCATTTATTAATTTTCCTTCATAGCCTTTATCAACACTGGACAAAGTGTTGACATATATATATTATATAAAATATATATTTTATATTATATATTTTATGTTGTATTATATTTTATAATATACATTATATTATATATATATTAGACATATAACCTTTTGAAATGTTTTTCCTTTACTGTATAAATGTGAAAGTTCAATGAAAGCAGATATTTTGACATTTATAATTACTACTCTTCCTCCAGTTCCTATACCAGTGGCTAGCAATTAATACAAGTTCAATAAACATTTGAAGAAGAAAAGTAGAAAAAAAAAATCTATTCCCCAATGTCATGGGAAATATCAAACAACAAATAAGCATCATATTTTAAAATAAATGCTGTAATATATAATATATATAATATACACATATAGGAAGTATACACCTATGTTTGAAAAGTATATGAAGAGTTGGAATTCTTTAAAATATTAAGTGCAGACTAAATATTATTGCCCTTTATATTACATAGACATGCAATCAGTCTGGAACAAGAAATGGAAACCTATTCAAACCGGAGCAACATTGGTAGAAAGATGAACAGGATTCTACTGGAAAGATATGGATGTTTCACAAAAACTCAAACCAATGAAAAAGAGCAGTCAGTTTTGCAGGATGCTGAAACAGAACTAAAAAGTAAAACAAGAAGATAGTAGAAAGAACTGCTGCATAAAAGAACACTTGTTTTGTTTTTATATTTATGTTTTCTAACTTAGTGTGGAGTTTGACTTGTTTCAACATAACTTTTTTTATTTTTTTGTGTGTGTAATTATAGTTTCATCTATCTGGGGCAATAGCACCTAGGTTTATTTTCCTATTTCTCTATTTGAACAAATTTGTTATATCTCAATGGGCAGATGGGATAAAATTGTCCCAGAGAATGGCCCTGATGGGCTAAACCCAAGTTATATACACATGGTCACCTAGTAAGATGGAACAGAGAATTGGGCTATGGCACAGGTTGTATTTATGCTGAGGCAAGCTCCAAAATCACTGAAGATGGCGACTAAAGCCATTAAAAGACACTTGTTCCTTGGAAGAACAGCTATAACAAAGCCAGACAGTGTATTAAAAAGAAGAGACATCACTTCGCCAAAAAAGGTCCATGTAGTCATGTACGGATGTAAGTGTTGTACCATAAATGCCAACAGTAGTCATGTACGGATGTGAGTGTAGGACCATAAATGCCCACAAAATGATGCTTTTCAATTGTGGTGCTGGAGAAGACTCTTGAGAGTTCCTTGGATTCCAAAGATATCAAACCAGTCAATACTAAAGGACATCAACCCTGAATATTCACTGTAGGGATTGATGCTGAAGCTGAAGCTTCAATTTTTTTTTTTTTTGGCCACTTAATGCTAAGAGCTGGCTCATTGGAAAAGACCCTGATGCTGGGAAAGATTGAAGGCAGGAGGAGAAGCTGGCAGCAGAGACTGAGTTAATTAGATGGCATAACTGACTAAATGAACATGAATTCAAGTAAACTTTGGGAGATAGTGAAGGACAGAGGTTTCTGATGTACTGAAGTCTGATGTACTGGGGTTGCAGAGTCAGACAGGACTTAGCAACTGAACAATAACAATAACATTGACAAAGCTTACTTATTTTTATGTGTTTTATTATATTATGGTGAATGGTAAAGATTAGTTAACTTCACTCTTCTCTAAATTCTCTTGTCTGAAGAAAATAGTGCCTTGCATATGACTGCATTATTGGATCTTATCTATTTAATACTCACGAAAGATAGTTTTCTATACTTTCCAGCTTAGTAAAACAAAATACTTTAACTTCTCAAAAATACCTTCAAATACCCATTTTGATCTATCCACAGGTTAAACAAAGTGATTTTTACCTACCACATCTCTCCCAGAAACCAAAATGATGAAATCACTAACAACTTCTCCTTGAAATTTCTTGCCAATTAGTCAGAGCAGCCGGAGAAGGAAATGGCAACCCACTCCAGTGTTCTTGCCTGGAGAATCCCATGGATAGAGAAGCCTGGTAGGCTGTAGTCCATGGGGTCTCACAGAGTCGGAGACGACTGAATTGACTTAGCAACAGCAGCAGCAGCAGCAGTCAGAGCAGCAATATAGGAGAGAAGATAAGCCAATTAACAAAATTCAATTAAAAAAAAAAAAGGTTGATTTATTTTCTTAGAAAATTTGAATAAAATTCTCTAAGACTCATCTTCTTATATATAAAGTGAAGATAATCATATTAATTATACCTGCTTGAAGTATGGAAACTGGTATGTTAAATAAATGTAGGATATAGTTACTACTATGCATTTTGTTAATAACAAAACATTGTTGCTATGTAATTTAATGTCTTTATTTTCATAAATAAAATATGACAGAGGTAAAGCTTTATATATATATATATATATATATATTTTTTTTTTAAGGAAAATGACAACACATCCAAAATGGTTATGATTTTACCTAACCACATCTGCACTTTGGCCTTTGTTCAATAATACATTATGTGTAATATGTTTTAGTTACAAAAGCTATTTCTTTCATTAGTAAAAAAGTGACAAGAATAATCAGAATAATTGGTGACTTTTAAGTACTAACTAGGAGCTAGTACTGCTTTCCTTAGCATATTCAAAGTACCTATTTGTTTTTAATTATTATAACCATGCAAGTAACTATTAAAGCTTTATATCAGTCTCCTATCAAACAGATAGTCCTAGTGACATTATTGCCAGGAAGGGGAATTCAAATTCCATTATCTCCCATTATCTTTCAAGGCATTTTACCTCCTCTACCTTTAATTAAGTTAAAATCTGTTTCACTTTCATTAATGATTAAAACTAATTGAGTTTGTTGTTTAATCCTATCTAAAAAGTTTTCTATTGGTTCAATAGGTTGACTTACAAATAGAGTTGCTCTATACACTCTAGTCTGTCATATCAGGACTAGAGTTCATCAATTTTATTATTCTATTTTCTGAATTTATCTCATTGGGAAAATTTCTCACATTCAACTTCTGGAGAATGTAGTTGTTGCATTTTCAGGCAGTGAGAGTTGTTTAACAGTGACAAAACTTAATCTTTGCATTTTGATGAAAAAATTGGCAAAACTTAAATAAAAAGTGAAAAAAAAAGCAGTTTCCATTTCTCCAAAGAATAAAGTTTATTGTATGAATGAAGAAAGAGATAAACTATTTTTACTTATTTTGAGCTATAAAAAATAAGACCTCAAAACCAACAAATGCTGTTCCAAATTCACAAGTGATGCTGTTTTACAAATTTTTCAGCTCATGTAGTTCAACCATTGTACTGTAGCCAAGTCTCACTGGAGCTCTTTTAATCTTCTGCATCCACTGAGAAGATGGCAAGAATATAATCCTCAAAGCAGAGAAGAACTAGGATAAAACACAAGTACCAAACTCACTGGCCTATGGTTCACAGTAGGCTGACAACAACAAACACATTTTCGGGCTTTTTTGCCTTAAGCTCCTTACAAGGTCTGTTATATCTCTGGCAGAAAATATAATTTAGGAACAGTCTAAGGGGGATAAGATATAATTGAGATCTTTGTAAACTTAAATACTGATTTAATTTACTTTCCATGTCTATGGTAGTATGAATACTATCATAAGATATAGATATAATGTGCTGTCAGTTTGCAATTGAATACTCAGTTTCATACCCAGTTTTCCTGCCCTGAATGATCATATAGCTTACAGTCATTTGAGATGGATGTGAAGCTTGTGCAATCTTACTACTATGACCATAACTGTCACTATGACTATGTCCTACTCTTTGCAACCCCATGGACTGTAGCCCACCAGGATCCTCTGTCCATGGGCCTTTTCCAGAGGAATACTGGAGTGGGTTGCCATCTCCCCCTCAAGGGGACTAGTTAAGTACATGTAACTAATTAAATAGCTTACATAATGCAATGAAGTGTTAGTGGACTGCATCCATTTCTGCATTCACCTTGATCATTTTAATGTGAGAAAAACTTAATTTCTTTAATTTTAATGTATTTTCCCAAAGAAAGATCACTAAAAATCTTGGTCATGAACATGAATATGCAATAGAAAAAATAAAGAATGGCATTTTCAGTTTGCTAGAAGTATAGCATGTATGATTATGCCTATACTTTATAGGGGAACAAGAGAAAGTGGCTTATAAAAATGTTTTAGACAATGTTATATAGAAATATACTCTAGTGTGGCTGTTTGTAAAAATGTCAAATTTTATCTATTGAGAATGTAAAGGATTTCCTTTAATACTTGTACATGGAAAGGCAGTGCACTAAATGTAATGGTGAGTTTCTTACATTGCTGCTCTCTACATCAGTACTATATGATATAAATGAATATTCTATATTATATATTGCAATCTGTTATTATAAATATCAAAGATATATCAAGTCTGATAATAGTGATATTATCAGGAAAAAGCTAATATTAAAATTTTGAAAATGTCATCTAAGGATAGATGCAGCAATAACAGTGACTTTCCAGTTATCATTGTCATTTTAATTTTTGATGAGAGAAATTCAGTGCACTAAATGGATAAATCATTTTTGATGGGAGACAATATTTACCATCCCAAGAAGCCAAGAAAAGCAATGATAGAAGAGCAGAACAAGTAGTGCATATACAACATTTTCATCAAGTGGCAAAATCTTGAGCTTGGTTTTTAGAGTTTATTATTTTTATATAAATTTATTTATTTTAATTGGAGGTTAATTACTTTACAATAATATTGTAGAGTTTATTATTTTTTAAAGATTTTTTGATATAGGCCATTTTTAAAGTCATTATTGAATGTGTCACAACAGTCTTCTGTTTTATGTTTTGGATTTTTCACTGCAAGGCATGGGGATCTTAGCTCCTCGACCAGGGATCAAACACCCACAGCCCTGCATTGGAAGGCCAAGTCTTAACCACTGGACCATCCAGCAAGTTCCAAGAGTTTATTTTGAAAAAGTACTGCTTCTCATATAATTATTGTAAAGGTACATTTACATATAATGATTGTTAGTGATTAAAAAATTAAATACTTGATTGTGATTTAAGCATAAAACACTGTGAATAATCATAGCCTTTAAGCAAAACCATTGTTTTTAGAATGTTTAAGGCTCCCCTTTTGAATATTTAAAAAAATGTATATTATCAAACTTTTAATACATACAGAAAATTAAAGTTGGACAATTAAAAGACAATTTTTAGCAAGTCAACAATGTAAATTAATTTTTGCAAACAATTATTCAAATGTTACTTCCTGTATTAAACCTATATTCTGATTTGTCATTTTTCTTTCTATTGCAGTTTGATTTAAAATATTTAATTTATGTTTAAGTAGCTTGGCATTATATGTATAAGGGCATATCTAAAATCAGTTTAAGAAATCATTATTAATAAGTAAGTGTTGAAAAATGTAGTCTCTATTATCTGTAGAACCTCATTTTCTGCATTTCTTATGAAATTCTTTGTTAGGTCAGGTAGTGCTCTGGCGTTCACTTTATATTTCTTAGAGCCCATCACAGCTAGATAATTCCCTATGCACCAGTGAATGATGAAAATCCAGAGTTGAATTTTAATATTTCCAGTTCTAAGTAATTCAGTGGAGAGTAAAGATCTACCCTAGATGTACGTTCCTTCAAGCAATGCCACACACTACAGTCATTCAGAAACCTCAGAGGCCAATGGCTCAGCAGTACAAGGCTCAAACTGGCAACATGCCTGCAGCAGCATTAACTTTTGATTTTTGCTGGTGCTTGTTTTCTATTTTTAATATTGCACATAAGTGTCAGAATTCAGATCGTCATATAATGGCAAAACACAAATGCAGTGAGATCCACGGCTCTCCTGCAACCTTTCTTGATTTCCCTTGACCCTCCTTAAGCATGCAACTTATCTCTAAGAACTATGATCAGCACTTAATGATGCCTACACATTTGGAAAGAATGATAAAGTGAAAAGTGAAAAACACTTTGAAAGGATGATCTAACACCATACACAAAAATAAACTCAAAATGGATTAAAGATCCATTTGATACTGCCACAAAGATAGAAAAATAGATCAATGGAACAAAATAGAAAGCCCAGAGATAAATCCATGCACCTATGGACACCTTATCTTTGACAAAGGAGGCAAGAATATACAATAGAGAAAAGACAATCTCTTTAACAAGTGGTGCTGGGAAAACTGGTCAACCACTTGTAAAAGAATGAAACTAGAACACTTTCTAACATCATACACAAAGATATACTAAAAACAGATTAAATATCTAAATGTAAGACCAGAAACTATAAAACTACTAGAGGAGAACATAGGCAAAACACTCTCCGAAATAAATCACAGCAGGATCCTCTATGACCCACCTTCCAGAATATTGGAAATAAAAGCAAAAATAAACAAATGGGACCTAATTAAAATTAAAAGCTTCTGCACAACAAAGGAAATTATAAGCAACGTGAAAAGACAGCCTTCAGAATGGGAGAAAACAATAGCAAATGAAGCAACTGACAAAGAATTAATCTCAAAAATATACAAGCAACTCATTCAGCTCAATATAAGAAAAAATGAATGACTCAATCAAAAAATGGGGCAAAGAACTAAACAGACATTCCTCCAAATAAGACATACAGATGGCTAACAAACAAGTGAAAAGATGCTCAACATCATTCACTGTCGGAGAATGTAAATCAAAATCACAATGAGGTACCATCTCACGCAGGTCAGAATGATTGCTTTCAAAAAGTCTACAAACAATAAATGCTGGAGAGGGTGTGGAGAAAAGGGAACCTTCTTACACTGTTGGTGGGAATGCAAACTAGTACAGCCACTATGGAGAACAGTGTAGAGATTCTTTAAAAAACTGGAAATAGAACTGCCATATGACCCAGCACCCCACTGCTGGGCATACACACTGGAGAAACCAGAATTGAAAGACACATATGTACCCCAGTGTTCGTCACAGCACTGTTTACAATACCCAGGACATGGAAGCAACTTAGATGTCCATCAGCAGATGAATGGATAAGAAAGCTGTGGCAAATATACACGATGGAATATTACTCAGCTATTAAAAAGAATGCATTTGAATCAGTTCTAATGAGGTGAATCAAAATGGAGCCTATTATACACAATGAAGTCAGAAAGAAAAACACCAATACAGTATATTAATGCATGTATGTGGAATTTAGAAAGACAGTAATGATGACCCTATACATGAGACAGCAAAAGAAACACAGATATAAAGAATAGACTTTTGAACTCTGTGGGAGAAAGCAAGGGTGGGAGGACTTGAGAGAATAGTGTTGAAACTTTTGTATTACCATATGTGAAACAGGTGACCAGTCCAGTTCAATGCATGAAACAGGGTACTCAAAGCCAGTGCACTGGAACAACCGAGAGGGATGGGATAGGGAGGGAGGTGGGAGGGGTTGCGGGATGGGGGACACATGTATACCCATGGCTGATTCATGTCAACATATGGCACAAACCACAACACTATTGTAAAGTAATTAGCCTCCAATTAAAATAAATAAATCAATTTTTTAAAAAGGATGATCTGTAGCAAACAAAGGAGTTATGTAGTTTTCATTCTGTGGCTCTTGTCTACTTGTGCTAGTTGACTGAAGTCCATTTCTAATACTCCTGAAGATTTTGCTGTGAAATCCAAAAGTAAATCAAAATATGGATCCTCAGTCATCTCAGTAATGAAAGGATGAACAAAAGTAAACATTCCTGCAAAAATTATTTGTTTTTTATTAGGCACATTAGACAAAACCAACCAATAATTTATAATTCTATAATATATAATTCAAAATATAATACTCTCTAGCATTGAGAGAAATAGTTCTGGAATGGTAAGCAGAGAGCTATATCTTTAGATGTACTTAAATATGCATAGTTATGAGACATGAAATGTATCAACTTGTCACCCCCATGAACTCAGCTTAAAACAAAACTCTGAAAGATCAAAATAATTGTCTTAATACCTATTTACTAAAATATAAACAATTTTATCATACCAATATTCCTCAGTTTCATGCTTAAAGGTTATTTACTTTTAATTTAAGATAGTTCTAATTAGCTTAGTATTCAGTTTCAAATCACATAAACATGACACTCAGGAAAATAGCAAGGGAAAGGAAGAAATTCTGAGAGGAAACACACTGTGCCATTAGGAAATGATTGTGGACTGAAAGAAAAAAAGCGGGGGAAACAAAAAATGCAAAAAGCAACAATCTGAGATGATGTTGTGCAGGACTATGTGGCCCCACATTGCAGAGTCAACGTCAAGGCTATATCTGCAGAAATTTAAGCACAATTACATAATTACTTCTTACAACAACAACTTTGGATATTAAGTGGAGACCTCAATACTTTCCCTGCAAAACTTAGAGGACTTTAGTCATGTATGAATGTGAAAGCTGGACTGTGAAGAAAGCTGAGCACCAAAGAACTGATGCTTTTGAACTGTGGTGTTGGAGAAGACTCTTGAGAGTCCCTTGGACTGCAAGGAGATCCAACCAGTCCATTCTAAAGGAGATCAGCCCTAGGATTTCTTTGGAACGAATGATGCTAAAGCTGAAACTCCAGTCCTTTGGCCACCTCATGCAAAGAGTTGACTCATTGGAAAAGACTCTGATGCTAGGAGGGATTGGGGGCAGGAGGAGAAGAGAACGACAGAGGATGAGATGGCTGGATGGCATCACCGACTCGATGGACATGAGTTTGAGTGAATTCCGGGAGTTGGTGATGGACAGGGAGGCCTGGCGTACTGCAGTTCACGGGATCGCAAAGAGTCAGACACGACTGAGTGACTGAACTGAACTGAAGGCTCTCTCAACATATGCACATATGTGTATAATTTATAAAATTTAAATAGGTTTTTTGGTGAATATCATTTAAATTTAAACCAGTATATTGAAGTGCCTAGCTAATAATAAATATTAAATATAAAGTTCTCCAAAGGAAAAAGACAAGAGACGTCTGCCCCAAATTCACTTAGAATGCACTTGTAGAAAAATGGTAGATTTCAAGATGATCTTTTTTGATTTATACACAATAATTTATAAATAAATCCCACTCTTTTATAATTAGAATAATGCATAAAAATACATATGTTGTTTTAAAGCTCATTAGTAGTTGGGACAAACGTAGTAAAAATTTATTGTGCACCTATGCCTTGGCTATTTACTGTTGTTCAGTCGCTCAGTCCTGTCTGACTGTTTCACCGCCATGAACTGCATCATGCCAGGCTTCCCTGCCCTTCATCTCCTGAAGTTTATTCAAACTCAGATCTATTGAGTTGGTGATGCCATCCAGCCATCTTGTTCTCCATTGTCCCATTCTCCTCCTACTTTCAGTCTTTCCTAGAATCAAGGTCTTTCCCAGTGACACGTCTCTTCATACAAGGTGGCCAAAGTATTGGAGTGTCAGCTTCAACATCGGTCCTTCCAATGAATATTCAGGGTTGATTTCCTTTAGGATTGACTGGTTGGATCTCCTTGCAGTCCAAGGGACTCTCAAGAGTCTTCTCCAACACCACAGTTCAAAAGCATCAATCCTTCAGTGCTCAGCCTTCATTATGGTCCAGCTCTAACATCCATACATGGCTACTGGAAAAAACATAGCTTTGACTAGATGGACATTTGTTGGCAAAGTGGTATCTCTGTTTTTTAATATGCTATCTAGGTTTGTCATAGCTTTTCTTCCAAGGAGCAAGTGTCTTTTAATTTCAAGGCTGCAGTCACCATCTACAGTGATTTTGGAGCCCAAGAAAATAGTCTGTCACTGTTTCCATTGTTTTCCCACCTACTTGCCATAAGTGATGGGACTGGATGCTATGATGTTAGGTTTTTGAATATTGAGTTTTAAACCAGCTGTTTCACTCTCTTCTTTCACTTTCATCAAGAGGCTCTTTAGTTCCTCTTAGTTTTCTGCCATAAAGATGGTGTCATCTGCATATCTAAGGTTATTGATACTTCTCCCGGCAATCTTGATCCGTTTGTGCTTCATCCAAGACTATATATTGCTTATTTGAGCAGAATATATTATAAGAGATTGTTGTGTGGATGTTTCTGTAGGCAGAAGGATTTCTAAAGGCCTAGAGGCCTAAATTTCTAGTGGCTTAAAATATTCTTTGAAAAAAAATATTCTTCTTTGACATATTAATCATTATAAATTGGTTATTTTCAGAGAACCAGCACATGGGGAACGACTCTGAAAACCAAGTAGAAGCTGATTTTTTGTAAGAAAAGGCAACAAGTTTAACTTTTACTTTGATTGGGTTCTATCCCTGGATAGAGAAGATCCCCCAGAGAAGGGAAAGGCTACCCACTTCAGTATTCTGCCCTGGAGAATTCCATGGACTGTATAGTCCATGGGTTGCAAAGAGTCAGGCAGGACTGAGAGACTTTCACTTTCACTTTATAATTGTAACAGAAATCTTAGTGTACTTGAGTGTCTCACTTCTGTACCTGAAGCAGGAGGATGACCAAATACCTGGAAACTCATCAATGGAGAAGACAATGACTTAATCCTACAATACAATCCTCCTTGTTTACTGTGTGTTTTCTTGTAACACCCATGACTAACTGTCTTCTCACTCAACACCCTATTCTATCTTTTGCAGAGGATGGTATTGAAGATACAGGTTTTGGACATTTTGATGAGTTATTCAGTTTTTTTGAATCTCTCCCATATATATGCATTATCAAAATTTGCTTGACTTTCTCCTGTTCATCGGTTTAATGTCAATGTAATTATTAGGCAAGCCAAAGAACATAGAAGTGTAGAGGAAAATTTATTTCTCCCGAACATCTCCATAATGTAACCCTCTGAGTAAAGGCCATCTCCAAATTAGAGTATTTTCAGGGGACCTGTGTTCTGTTTTGATATTAAAGTAGAAGAGAAGAAGAATTGACACAGATGGAGTTATTAAGTACAGGGCAAGATCCTGGGGAAAAAGTCATTGCTTGGGAAATTCCAGTGTTGTGATTAAAATCTCTGTAGCAGAAATTCACCTCATGATTATCTGTTACATATAGGATGCCTGAGGCTGACTTCAGGCATTGTTCAACTAAAGAGAACAAACAATATGATCAAGACTTGTTTGCCAGCTCTTGGTTTTGCTTTACTCAATACACGTATTTCATGTTTTTGTGCTGTAAATAAATGTCTTCTCTGTGGTTAAGGAAGAGAGTCACTAGAAACAGCTTCAAGTGAAGTTACTTCACATTTATAATAATGGATCCTTAAAGGCAAAGGGTAAATTTTTGTGGAAACAGTGACTGATTTTATTTTTGGGGGCTCCAAAATCACTGCAGGTGGTGACTGCAGCCATGAAATTAAAAGACACTTACTCCTTGGAAAAAAGTTATGACCAACATAGACAGCATATTAAAAAGCAGAGGCATTACTTTGCCAACAAAAATCCGTCTAGTCAAAGGTATGGATTTTTCCAATAGTCATGTATGGTTGTAAGAGTTGGATTATAAAAGAAAGCTGAGCACCAAAGAATTGATGCTAATGAACTGTAGTGCTGGAGAAGACTCGAGAGTTCCTTGGACTGCAAAGAGATCCAACCAGTCCATCCTAAAGAAAGTCAGTCCTGAATATTCATTGGAAGGACTGATGCTGAAGCTGAAACTCCAATACTTTGGCACCTGATGTGAAGAGCTGACTCATTTGAAAAAACCCTGATGCTGGGAAAGATTCAAGCCAGGAAGAGAAGGGGATGACAGAGGATGAGATGGTCTCATGGCATCACCAACTCAATGGACAGGAGTTTGAGTAAACTCTGGGAGTTGGCGATGGACAGGGAGGCCTGGCATGCTGCCATCCGTGAGGTTGCAAAGAGTCAGACATGACTGAGCAGCTGAACTCAGCTGAACTGAAGTTTTCTTAATTAGCTCTTGCAGAGAAGACTTGGAAAGGGCTTTTGTTAGCCTGACTCAAGTCATATGTCTCTATCTGAATAAATTGTGGTCTTGGGAATATGACACTAAAACAGAACAGGATGCTCTGAGGCTCTCCAGGTACAAATCCTCTCAGAATACCACATCTCTTGTTTGTAAAAAATAGGCTTCATTTAGTCTCCTGGGTCTTGCCTGAGTCAAATAATTGCATATCAGAGAAGGGATGGAAGGCAGAAACAAAGGAGAAGCAATATAATAATAAAAGTGCAGTCATGGAGAAGGTCCTGGTCCTTCTTCAAGGACCATACACAGCAATATATTTGAGTTTTTCTATAGGAACTAACAAAACTCAACATTCAAAAAAAAACTAACATCATGTATCTGGTCCCATTTCATTTCATGGTAATAGAAGGGGAAAAAGTGGAAAGGGTGACAGATTTTATTTTCTTGGGCTCCAAAATCAGTGTGCACAGTGACGGCAGCCACAAAATTCAAAGATACTTGCTCCTTGGAAGGAAAGCTATGACAAACCTAGGCAGAGTTGTTAAAAAACAGAGTTGAAAAACAGACATCACTCTGCCAACAAATGTCCATATATTCAAAGTTTTGGTTTTCCAGTAGCCAGGTACAGATGTGAGAGTTGGACCATAAGGAAGGCTGAGTGTCAAAGAAGTGATGTTTTTGAACTGTTCAGTTCAATTCAGTCACTCAGTCATGTCTGAGTCTTTGTGACCCCATGAATCGCAGCACACCAGGCCTCCCTGTCCTTCACCAACTCCTGGAAGTCACTCAGACTCACATTCATTGAGTCAGTGATGCCATACAGCCATCTCATCCTCTGTCGTCCCCTTCTCCTCCTGCCCCCAATCCCTCCCAGCATCAGAGTCTTTTCCAATGAGTCAACTCTTCGCATGAGGTGGCCAAAGTATTGGAGTTTCAGCTTTAGCATCATTCCTTACAAAGAATCGCAGGGCTGATCT
>NW_011495068.1:616066-623582 GCF_000754665.1 Bison bison bison | reverse complement strand
CCTTTAGCATGGACTGGTTGGATCTCCTTGCAGTCCAAGGGACTCTCAAGAGTCTTCTCCAACACCACAGTTCAAAAGCATCAATTCTTTGGCACTCAGCCTTCTTCACAGTCCAACTCTCACATGCATACATGACTACAGGAAAAACCATAGCCTTGACTAGATGGACCTTTGTTGGCAAAGTAATGTTTCTGCTTTTGAATATGCTATGTAGGTTGGTCATAACTTTCCTTCCAAGGGGTAAGCATCTTTTAATTTCATGGCTGCAGTCACCATCTGCAGTGATTTTGGAGCCCAGAAAAATAAAGGCTGACTCTGTTTCCACTGTTTCCCCATCTATTTCCCATGAAGTGATCGGACCGGGTGCCATGATCTTCGTTTTCTGAATGTTGAGCTTTCAGCCAACTTCTTCACTCTCCACTTTCACTTTCATCAAGAGGCTTTTGAGTTCCTCTTCGTTACTGGATAAATCTCTCTCTTGAGAGTCCCTTGAACTGCAAAATCAAACCAGTCAGTCCTAAATGAAATCAACCTTGAATATTCATTGGAAGGGCTAATGCTGAAGCTGAAACTCCAATACTTTGGCCACCTGGTGCAAAATGCCAACTCATTGGAAAAAACCCTGATGCTGGGAAACATCAGATGCAAAATGAGAAGAGGGCAGAAGAGGAAATGTTTGGTTAGCATCACTGACTCAATGGATATGAATTTGAGCAAACTCTAAGAGACAGTGAAGGACAGAGAAGTGCTGCAGTCTATGGGGTGGCAAAGAGTCAGACACTACTTAACCACTGAACAACAACAACAAGAACCAAGGTCACCAGTCAGATGGAGGATGGCAAGTTTAAGCTGAGCACAAGATTTCTGTAGCACCACCCTGTTACCTCACCAACAATCAGATGAAAGTCTGCACACAGTGGAAGATAAAAGGCTCTGATCCCTTGCCTCAAACAGGTCTCCCTTTAAAAACTTTAATAAAAATTAAAAAAATAAAAAATAAAATAAAATAGCAAATGCTGATTGAAAAAAAAAAAAAAAAAACTTTAATAGTTTAGTGGAATCTTCAGAGCTGTTTTTTGGACACAAGTCCTCCTCTCCCCAGGTTGCTGGCCTAATGAATAAAGCAGTCTTTCCTTTTCCAACCAATATTTGCTGCTTGGGTATTGAGTTTGACTTTCAGCTATGAGCCTCTGAACCTGAGTATGGTAAACAACATCATTGCTGCTGCTGCTAAGTCACTTCAGTCATGTCTGACTCTGTGCGACCCCATAGATGGCAGCCCACCAGGCTCCGCCGTCCCTGGGATTCTGCAGGCAAGAATGCTGGAGTGGGTTGCCATTTCCTTCTCCAATAAACAACATCATTAGACAGTCTTGAATTAAATGCTCCGGGAATATGTTTAGGAACAGAGTAGCATGACTACAACTGCACCAGGTCTGTATATGAGAGGAGTAATTCTCTGGAAGAAGAAATGCCAGGCATGTTGTATGCAGTTGTATGCAGTTCATGCTCTCTTGGAACAGGGGTCCCCAAGGAAGAAATAAATATTTCAAATAGAAGAAAGGATTTGACACTTTACAGGAGACCACAAACCCTGGTCCTATGAAAACTACTGAGAGATGAATCATGTAAGCCACAAAATGTATGGAAAAAAAAAAAGATTTAAAAACAAATAAAACTGATTTTTATAACAATGAAATCTCTAATAATCAAATTTTACTATGATTGAAACTGAGCAGGACCCTCTGATTCTGTCCAAAAGCTTTTTATTGTTACCTGTGTCTAGTTTGTAGGAAAGGACTTCAACATTCTAGACCTTCCCTGAGTTCCACAGGATAGATTCAAAAGGTTACTAAAAGGAAAAAACGATGAACAGCCAGGAAATAATATGCAATGATAAAATAGGTCCTGGGTCTTTCTCCAGAGATATACAAAACAATATATCTTTAGTCCTTCTGCAGGAACTAAGGCCGCCTCTTGGGTGGAGGATGGTAATTTCAGGCTGAGCACAAAATTTCTGGAAAATCCCCCTGTTACCTAACCACCAATCAATCAGAAGAAAATCACATACCCTGCAACCCTCACTCCACATTTTGCTTATAAAAGCTCTTCCCCCAAAACCATTGGATCTTTTGAATATCAGCTACCCATTCTCTTTGCTTTACCCTGCAATAAGTGCTTCTTTGTTCCAAACTCTGACATTTTGGTTTGGCTTCACTGTGTTTTTTTGGGTACATGAACTTGTATTTGGCAACATGATGACAACCACGTTACTTCTGACTGATACTTATTAAGCACCTATGCTCTGCCTAGCATACTATATAGTTTGTCTCATTCAATTTTTAACAGAAGCTCAATGAGATATATTTATTATTATCTCTATACAGCAAATGGATAAACTGAAACATTTCTAGTTTTATTAACTTGGGTTCACAGCCAGTTTAAAAAAAAAAAAAATGAGAGAGAGAGAGTCAAGATTCACAGTCAGATTTTATTTCAAATGTCATGTTCTTAACTAAATAGCCTGTTACATTTTTAGTTCCTCAAAGCAGGAATTGTGCTTTTTAAAATCTGTATGTTCAGTGCCTATAATTTCATCTGGCACACTGTATGTGAATATGTGCTTGTTTAATGACTACATAAATGCGGATGCATCTTCCAACTTGGAAGTCACAGACTTCCCCTTTTGAACTATTCTCAGCATGAAATTTCATAAGAAGTAAAAAATACTTCCTTCTTATAAACCCATAGAAAGATTGCACAGTAGGTATTTCCCCTGTAAACAATACTAGATTTATTTGTCCATTTTTTCCCAAAATTATGGATTGAGGGATTTCTATAAGTGTCTAGTACTCCTTTGGCTCTTATCACCAAAGAAAAATCTGAGTCAGGAATTTATATTCTAGTGGAAAAAAGAAGATGGATAATAAACAGTGAACATAATATAGAAATAAATTACCTACTATAGTAGGAAACAAATGCTATGGGAAAAATATGACATCAGTTCAGTCATCCAGTCATGTCCGATTCTTTTGAGACCCCATGGACTGCAGCACACCAGGTTTCCCTGTACATCACCAACTCCCGGAGCTTGCTCAAATTCATGTCCATCATGTCAGTCATGCCATCCAACCATCTCATCCTCAGTCCCCTTATCTTCCTGCCTTCAATCTTCCCCGCATCAGAGGCTTTTCAAATGAGTCAGTTCTTCACATCAAGTGCCCAAAGTATTGGAGCTTCAGCTACAGCATCAGTCCTTCCAATGAATATTCAGGACTGATTTCTTTTATGATGGACTAGTTTGATCTCCTTTCTGTCCAAGGGACTCTCAAAACATAGTATAAGACATAATGTAAAGAAAATCTGGCAAGCAGGGGGTTAGAGAAAAGAAGGGAAGTAGTGATACAAAAATAAGCTCTACCACATGAACATGTTTCAGTAATTACCATGAAAAAGCAAATTGACTTTTAATTTAAATTTATTTTTATTTATTTATTCGACTGCTCCAGGTCTCAATTACGGCACATGATATCTTCCATCTTCCTTGCAGCATGCACGATTTCTAGTTCAGTTGTGCAAAATCTTAATTACGGCAAGTAAGATCTAGTTCCCCCACCAGGTGACCAGGTATCAAACCCAGGGCCTCTGCATTAACAGCCTGAAGTCTCAGCCAAAGGACCAGCAGGGAACTCTGAAAGAGTCAATTCTTATAAAATGTGTGTATTTTCTTAATGTTTATTTTAAAATGTTCTTTTAATAATCCCATTTTACTTTAGATTTGAATTTTAACTCATTTTATTATATCAGTGCAAGCATAATAACATATCATGAAAATCTTACGAACTAGAAAATAATTATTATGAACCTAGACTGTAGTACATATAAAAAAAACAAGAATTCCACCTAACATTTACATACTAGTGGCTGAGATTTGAACTGTTTAAATAAAGTCAGTTTAAATGTCATTGCACTGGATTGAAAAAAATAAAAAAAGGAACATGTGAATTTTAGCCATTTTTTAAATGTTGGATTCTGATTGATCAAACAGAAAGAAAAAGCATCATTTTTGTTTCCATAAAAAAAGCAAAGTATGTATTTTATTTTCTCATTCTACAGGACAATATACAGAATTAAGAAAAGGATTAATATTTTCACTTCTTGGGGGAATATAGAAACATCACATCATTCATTTACTAAAAAAAATTGACTCAGGAAAACACAAGTTGATTTAATTTAAAAACCTAGTTATAGGCATGTTCTTTTGTTAATTTTCTCAAAGGATGGTAACTGCCAGAGCCCCTCAGTGGTCTGTGGTGTAGGGGCTTCAAAGTACAAATTTGTAATTAACACATAGTTGTTGATCAGGTTCTAAATTGTGTCGGACTCTTTGTGACCCCATCAGCTGCAGCATGCTAGGCTTCTCTGTCCTGCACTATCTCTTGGAGTTTGCTTAAGTTCATGTCCACTGAGGTAGTGATGCTGTCTAACATATAATGATGTTATAAATACAGATATAAACACAACGTTGGAGATCTGATTTAGTTCATTAGTTAAATCACACAAAAACAAACAAACAAAACATTAAGGAAACTTTAGCCAGATTCTCTGTGATTTCTGAGTTAGTGAAATTTAAATAATTTCTTTTGTGACTTATTTTTATGATAATCATTTTAAACTTAAACCAAGTTTCTTTAAGTGACTTTTTGTATTTTAATATGTGCTCAGTGTCTAGCCTACCACCATGTAACAAAATTCATGTTAGAATTGCAGTTCATATAATTTGGTATCTCTTCACAATCTTAACAATGTCCTTGTTCTAAAGAGCTTTTGATTAAATTTGTGAGGAATATCTGAATGAGTAAATCATTAAAATCTCTATATTCTCAAAAAAAAAAAAAAGTATGAGTAAGAATATCATTAAATTTTAGAACTCTGAATTCAAAGATCATCCCCATCACTTACTAATGACTTTTCACCTCATTGAGTTTCATTTTCTTGACCTAGAAAAGAGCAAAATAATACCTAACTCACAAGGGTGTCCTGAGAATTAAATAGGTAATGTAGCTGAAATTGCTTTGTAAATTTCTAGGTATGTCATGACTGAATGGAACTGTTATTTTGCCGACCACGAAGCAAAGTTTTGTCTTTTTTCTTCAAAACCTAGTTCTGGGCATATAGATGTCCTGAAATAAAATTCTATTGAATGCTGAATAAAGGTCCTCTGGCAGGTTAAATTTTATACAAAGTTTTCTGGTAAATGTTTAGCACACACACACACATACATTGTTTTTCAACAATCCACGCATGACATTTCTCTCAGTATAGGATCTATATGGCAAACCAGCAGTTAACCTTAGAGATTAAAGAGGAAAAAAAAAGGAAAAAAATAAAAATAGAAAGGTTACTGCAGAGCAGTTGATCCGTTCTGTCAAAATGCCAGCTGTCTCTTGCTCTTTGCTTCTCGGTAATATTAAAGCTTGCTCTTAGGCATCTCTGTCTGTCTCTTCCTCGTCTTCCTTCTCTCTCTTTGTCCCAGTCAACATCCTGGCTGCATTGCTCAATTACTGAACAAATGTAACTTCCCGTCCTCCTCTGTTCAGCCACTTTTTAGCATCATTAACATATGCTATCATTAAGACCCTTCATGGAAGTCATGAACTAAATATATTATTTGCCCCTCTTACTTTTCATTCTTTTTCAAAAAGATAAGCCATCTGCTTTACACCCCTTCAAATTGTAAGTTTCTTTATAACATCAATATTGCATTTATCTAAATAGCAAATAGATATTTAAGTTCAGAAGTTTAATTTGTATAGAGCTACTTGTTGGTACTGAAATAAATTTGAACATCATAAGCTAGAAGTCAATTTCTGGTCCTAATATGTTTTAATCAATATAAATATAAACAATAAGGCTCATGCTTGCCAAATTTTACCATATGTAATTTTAGTAAAAATGTCCTCTGAAAATATATTGTGGAATGATTATGAAAACACTAAATAAATATCGTATTTATGAAAATTCAGGCATACTAATGTTGCAGGAAGGGGGTCCCCTTCCAGGACCTGAAAGTGGATTCTTGTCTAACAAACAGAAATAAATTGTCCAAAGAGACATACATGCTGACAAAGCAAGAGATTTTCTTGGGAAGGCACACTCACCCAAGATGGATGCCAGTGAGAAGGCTTCTGGGAAGTGGTGTCTCTTTTTGACCTTTCCTGAACTCTTTTGGTTAGTGGTGGCTTATCAGTTCTGTGTTCCTTACTAGGACTTCCTGTCACAAAATAACTCATGAAAATGGTTACTATGGTGCCCGGCCAGGGATGGCAGTTTCAATCAGTGTGCTTCCCCTAACAATAACACTTTGTGGACAATTGGAAATAGTAGTTATCTTTATATTCACATACAAAAAAATATCAATGCTACTCAGTAAGAGAGAAAATATCAAGCTGAACTAAAATATAGGAACACAGAATGTAAATATATATTAGATTATTAAAATAAACAAAAAAACCTCACTATTTCAGAATTTTTATTTAGATGGCACTAGTCTTTTATATTCCTTTAGTGTAATTGATATACAAAAAAAAATTTTTTTAAATTATTATTCTTTCACATTAATGCAGTGGGTCCTGAAAACCCACCTTTTTCTACAAAACTGAGCTAAGAGGTTTGAGGGCTGGGTATAGAAAGAAGAGATTTACCAATTGTTCTTACACTTTTTATTATCATAACCAACCATGCAATAGCTCCAACAAAATGAGAACCTTGAATCTATTCCTCTCAGTGGTAATAAAAAGATAATTTTACTTATATTATCCACTTAGCCCCTGAGTCATGTCCTACTCTTTGTGACCTTATAGACTGTAGTCCACCAAGCTCGCCTGGCCCTAGCATTTTCCTGACAGGAATACTCCAGTGAGTTGCCATTTCCTCCTGCAGGATATTTTCCCAACCCAGGGGTCAAACCCTCATCTCCTGTGTCTCCTGAACTGCAGAATGATTCTTTAAGATCTGCCACCTAGGGAAGCCCATTATCTATTTTTCAGATCAGATCAGTCACTCAGTCATGTCCGACTCTTTTCGACCCCATCAATCGCAGCACACCAGGCCTCCCTGTCCATCACTAACTCCCGGAGTTCACTGAGACTCATGTCCATCGAGTCAGTGATGCCATCCAGCCATCTCATCCTCTGTCATCCCCTTCTCCTCCTGCCCCCAATCCCTCCCAGCATCAGAGTCTTTTCCAATGAGTCAACTCTTCGCATGAGGTGGCCAAAGGACTGGAGTTTCAGCTTTAGCATCATTCCTTCCAAAGAAATCCCAGGGCTGATCTCCTTCACAATGGACTGCTTGGATCTCCTTGCAGTCCAAGGGACTCTCAAGAGTCTTCTCCAAAATCACACTTCAAAAGCATCAATTCTTCAGCACTCAGCCTTCTTCACAGTCCAACTCTCACATCCATACATGACCACAGGAAAAACCAAAGCCTTGACTAGACGAACCTTTATTGGCA
>NW_011495068.1:611007-615966 GCF_000754665.1 Bison bison bison | reverse complement strand
CCATCTGTAGTGATTCTGGAGCCCAGAAAAATAAAGTCTGACACTGTTTTCACTGTTTCCCCATCTATTTCCCATGAAATGATGGGACCGGATGCCACGATCTTCATTTTCTGAATGTTGAGCTTTCAGCCAACTTTTTCACTCTCCTCTTTCACTTTCATCATGAGCCTTTTTAGTTCCTCTTCACTTTCGGCCATAAAGGTGGTGTCATCTGCATATCTGAGGTTATTGAGATTTCTCCCAGCAATCTTGATTCCAGCTTGTGTTTCTTCCAGCCCAGCGTTTCTCATGACGTACTCTGCATAGAAGTTAAATAAGCAGGGTGACAATATACAGCCTTGACGTATTCCTTTTCCTATTTGGAACCAGTCTGTTGTTCCATGTCCAGTTCTAACTGTTGCTTCCTGACCTGTATACAGATTTCTCAAGAGGCAGATCAGGTGGTCTGGTATTCCCATCTCTTGAAGAATTTTCCACAGTTTATTGTGATCCACACAGTCAAAGGCTTTGGCATAGTCAATAAGGAAAAAATAGCAATTCCCCTTTGCCTCTCCTTTCAATGCATTCTCTTTGTCGGTTCTTCCTTTTCTTTTGAAACTATATCTGAGAGGGCCCCAGGGTTTCTTTACACCCTAGGAGTGACCCAGGGCTATGACAGTTCCTAGACTTTGGACTTTAAGCACACTAACAATTCAAAAATATTATCTCCAGGCAAGGCTTATTTTCTAAACAGTGCACATTGACATTTTAATGTCTCCAACAGAAATACTGATTCCCAGCCCTCAGATGCATTATGTTTGCTATTATATATCTTAATGAAATATAATTTTACTTTCATGCTATTTTGTTTTAATCTTTGGAGCTTTTATCACGTCATATGTTATACATGTGCATGTTCATTTGTCCATCTCCACTATAGCCCCTAATCTAAAAGGGAGCTTAATGCACATTTCTTGAAGGAATAGGAATGAGAATAAGAATGAATTGGAGTTCTGATTACATAGAAGTCAATAAATACAGTACTATATTATTTTTTTATGCTTGTGTTAAAAACTACCACAAACTGAGTAGCTTAAAGATGACTTAAAAAAAAAAAAAAAAACTTATAGTTCTGTTAGGTAGTTAGAATAGAAAACAGGAGTCCAAAATGGCGGTGGCTAAATGACAAGGAAGGGAAAAGCCCACAAAAATAGAACAAAGGAAGCTCAAAGGAAGGTCTGAAGACCGGAGTGAGGAGTCCAGGTAGAACAGCACTCCTGGCTAAGCCCAATTTGCACAGGGCAGGCCCAGGGGGAAGAAAAAAAACATATAAAAAGAGGAGCCAAAGGGCTCTCTCTCTCTCTCTCTCTCTCCCACTTGCTGGGGCACTCTTCTCTTCACATCTTTGGGTTGACATGCCCTCACGCCTTTAAGATGGATTTTCCTGCTATTATCTAAATAAAATAGAGCTGTAACATGGACCTGTAACACTGACTTGTCTAAGAGCTACAACACGGTCCGTTCAAGACCTGAGAGGTATAACATGGTCTGCCCAAGACCTGAGAGCTGTGACACGCAGAGGGGAGCTTTAATGTCTGTCTCTCCAAATCTTTGTTGTGACGAGACAGAACTGAGGAGCATACACTCGCCTGACAGTTCTATAGTATAGAACTGATTCTCATCTTCCAATTTTTGCTCCAATTTTAAGGACTCTTGTGATCACATTGGACACATTTGACTCCTAAAACTTGACATCTATGAACTAGTGTTGAAACAAATCTTGCAGACAGGGTTTTGGGTGAAGTAGAAAAGAATAGCTTTATAGCTTTACCAGGCAAAGAGGGAGAATTTGATGAAGAGTTCTAAAACAAGAGTTTAAGGGTGGGGTAGCTGATAAATAGGTCTGTATAGGGCCTGCACTCCTTTAGCCTGGTCTTGGATAATCTTTTGATGAACATCTTTGTTTTCTTTAATATGGCCTCAGGTAGTGTTCTCTTCCTCTTCCAACAACACAAAAGACAACTCTACAAATGGACATCACCAGATGGTCAATATCAAAATCAGATAGATTATATCCTTTGCAATTGAAAGTGGAGAAGCTCTATTCAGTCAGGAAAAACAAGACTGGGATTTGACTATGGATCAGATCATGAACTCCTTAATGGAAAATTCAGACTTAAGTGAAAGAAAGTAGGGAAAACCACCAGGCCATTCAGGTATGATATAAGTCAAATCCCTTGTGATTAAACAGTGAAAGTGACAAATAGATTCAAGGAATTAGATCTGATAGACTGAATGTCTGAAGAACTATGAATGGAGGTTCATAATCACAATACAGGAGACGTGATCAAAACCATCCCCAAGAAAAAAAAAATGCCAGAATGAAAACTGGTTTTCTGAAGAAGCTTTACAAATAGCTGGGCAAAGAGGAGATGCAAAAGACAAAGGAGAAGAGGAAAGATGCACCTATATGAATACAGATCTCCAAAGAAGAGCAAGGAGAGGAAAGAAAGACTTCATAAATGAACAGTGCAAAGAAATAGAGGAAAACAATAGAATGGGAAAAACTAGAGATCTCTTCAAGAAAATTAGAGATACCAAGGGAACATTTCATGCAAAGATGCACACAATAAAGGACATAAACAGCATGGACCTAACCGAAGCAGAGGAAATCAAGAAGAGCTGTCAAGAATGCACACAAGAACTGTATGATAAAGGTCTTTAAGCCCAGATAACCATGATGGTGTAGTCACTCACCTAGAACCAGACATCCTGGAGTGGGACTTCAAGAGGGCTTTAAGAAGCATTACTACAAACAAAGCTAATGGGGGTGATGAAATTCTAGCTGAGCTATGTCAAATCCTTAAAGATGACGTTGTTAAAGTGCTGCACTCAATATGCCAGCAAATTTGGAAAACTCAGCAGTGGCCACAGGACTCCTTCTTGTTCCTTCACAGTGTCGTGTCTGACTCTTTGTAACCCCATAGCCGGCAAAATGCCAGACTTCCCTGTACTTCACCATCTCCCAGAGTTTCCTCAAACTCAACTCTTTCATCCTCTGTCACCCCTTCTTCCGTATTCAATCTTTCCCAACATCAGGGTCTTTTCCAATCAGTTCTCTTGGCATCAGGCGCCCAAAGTATTAGGGTTTCAGCTTTAGCATAAGTCCTTTCAATGAATGTTGAGGGTTGATTTCCTTTAGAATTGAGTGATTTGATCTCCTTTCTCTCCAAGAGACTCTCAAGAGTCTTCTCCAGCACCACAGTTTGAAAGCATCGATTTTTCCGTCTTTTTTTTTTTTTTTCATTTTATTTTATTATTTTTTTTTAATTTAATATATTCCTTACAAATTTAAGAACCCATCCTGAACCCTCCTCCTTCCTCCCTCCCCATACCATCCCTCTGGAGAATGGCATTGAAACGTGAAATGTCATGTATGAAACAAGATGCCAGTCCAGGTTCAATGCACGATGCTGGATGCTTGGGGCTGGTGCACTGGGACGTCTTTTTTATTGTTCAAATATCACATCCATACATGACTACTGGAAAAATCATAGCTTTGACGATACAGAACTTTGTAGGGAAAATAATGTCTCTGCTTTTTAATACATTGTCAATGTTTGTCATAGCTTTTCTTCCAAGGAGTAAGCGTGTTTTAATTTCATGGCTGCAGTCATCATACACAGTGACTCTGGAGCCCAAGAATCTAAAGTCTGTCACTATTTCCACTGCTTCCTCATCTATTTGCCGTGAAGTGATGGGAACAGATACCATGATCTTCATTTTTTGAATGTTGAGTCTTCATTTCAAACCTAAATAAGGGCAATGCCAAAGAATGTTCAAACTATTGCACAAATTAATCATTTCACGTTAGCAGGTAATGCTCCAAATCCTTCAAGCGAGGTTTCAGATAGTACTTGAAGTTTTAGAAAAGGAAGAGGAGCCAGAGATCTAACAGCCAATATCTGTTAGATCTTGGAAAAAGCAAAAGAATTTCAGGAAAACATCTCCTTCTGCTTCATTTTCTATGCTAACACCTTTGACTCTGGATCACAAAAAGCTGTGGAAAATTATTAAAGAGATGGGAATACTAGACCACCTTATCTACCTCCTGAGAAACATATATACAGGTCAAGAAGAAATAGTTAGAATCAGACATGGGACAAGGGACTGGTTCAAAATTGGGAAAGAAGAACATCAAGGTTGTATACTGTCATCCTGCTTATTTAACTTGTATGCAGAGTATATCATGTGAATCGCCAGACTGGAAGAACCACAAGCTGGAATCAAGATTGCTGGGAGGAATAAAAATAACCTAAGATATGTAGATGACACCACCTTTACAGCAGAAAGCTAAAGAGCCTCTTGATGAATGTGAAAGAGAAGAATGAAAAGCTGGCTTAAAACTCAACATTCGTATTTCCATACAAATTATGAAATTATTTGTTCTAGCTCTGTGAAGAATACCATTGGTAGCTTGATAGGGATTGCATTGAATCTATAAATTGCTTTGGGTACTATACTCATTTTCACTATATTGATTCTTCCAATCCATGAACATGGTATATTTCTCCATCTATTAGTGTCCTCTTTGATTTCTTTCACCAGTGTTTTATAGTTTTCTATATATAGGTCTTTAGTTTCTTTAGGTAGATATATTCCTAAGTATTTTATTCTTTCTGTTGCAATGGTGAATGGAATTCTTTCCTTAATTCCTCTTTCAGTTTTCTCATTATTAGTGTATAGGAATGCAAGGGATTTTTGTGTGTTGATTTTATATCCTGCAACTTTACTATAATCATTGATTAGTTCTAGTAATTTTCTGGTGGAGTCTTTAGGGTTTTCTATGTAAAGAATCATGTCATCTGCAAACAGTGAGAGTTTTACTTCTTCTTTTCCAATTTGGATTCCTTTTATTTCTTTTTCTGCTCTGATTGCTGTGGCCAAAATTTCCAAAACTATGTTGAATAGTAATGGTGC
>NW_011495068.1:609895-610907 GCF_000754665.1 Bison bison bison | reverse complement strand
TTCTGCTCTGATTGCTGTGGCCAAAATTTCCAAAACTATGTTGAATAGTAATGGTGAAAGTGGGCACCCTTGTCTTGTTCCTGACTTTAGAGGAAATGCTTTCAATTTTTCACCATTGAGGATAATGTTTGCTGTGGGTTTGTCATATATAGCTTTTATTATGTTGAGGTATGTTCCTTCTATTCCTGCTTTCTGGAGAGTTCTTATCATAAATGGATGTTGAATTTTGTCAAAGGCTTTCTCTGCATCTATTGAGATAATCATATGGTTTTTGTTTTTCAATTTGTCAATGTGGTGTATAACATTGATTGATTTGCAGATATTGAAGGATCCTTGCACCCCTGGGATAAAGCCCACTTGGTCATGGTGTATGATCTTTTTAATGTGTTGTTGGATTCTGATTGCTAGAATTTTGTTAAGGATTTTTGCATCTATGTTCATCAGTGATATTGGCCTGTAGTTTTCTTTTTTTGTGGGATCTTTGTGTCAGGTTTTGGTATTAGGGTGATGGTGGCCTCATAGAATGAGTTTAGAAGTTTACCTTCCTCTGCAATTTTCTGGAAGAGTTTGAGCAGGATAGGTGTTAGCTCTTCTCTAAATTTTTGGTAGAATTCAGCTGTGAAGCCGTCTGGACCTGGGCTTTTGTTTGCTGGAAGATTTTTGATCACAGTTTCAATTTTCATGCTTGTGATGGGTCTGTTAAGATTTTCTATTTCTCCCTGGTCCAGTTTTGGAAAGTTGTACTTTTCTAAGAATTTGTCCATTTCTTCCACATTGTCCATTTTATTGGCATATAATTGTTGATAATAGTCTCTTATGATCCTTTGTATTTCTGTTTTGTCTGTTGTGATCTCTCCATTTTCGTTTCTAATTTTATTGATTTGATTTTTCTCCCTTTGTTTCTTGATGAGTCTGGCTAATGGTTTGTCAATTTTATTTATCCTTTCAAAGAACCAGCTTTTGGCTTTGTTGATTTTTGCTATGGTCTCTTTTGTTTCTTTTGAATTTATTT
>NW_011495068.1:609081-609466 GCF_000754665.1 Bison bison bison | reverse complement strand
CAAAAATAGGGCCAAAGAACTAAATAGACATTTCTCCAAAGAAGACATACAGATGGCTAACAAACACATGAAAAGATGCTCAACATCACTCATTATCAGAGAAATGCAAATCAAAACCACTATGAGGTACCATTTCATGCCAGTCAGAATGGCTGGGATCCAAAAGTCTACAAGCAATAAATGCTGGAGAGGGTGTGGAGAAAAGGGAATCCTCTTACACTGTTGGTGGGAATGCAAACTAGTACAGCCACTATGGAGAACAGCGTGGAGATTCCTTAAAAAATTGGAAATAGAACTGCCTTATAATCCAGCAATCCCACTGCTGGGCATACACACTGAGGAAACCAGAAGGGAAAGAGACACATGTACCCCAATGTTCATCGCA
>NW_011495068.1:608493-608981 GCF_000754665.1 Bison bison bison | reverse complement strand
CTGCTTTTAAAATGTCCCACAGGTTTTGAGTTGTTGTGTTTTCATTTTCATTAGTTTCTATGCAAATTTTGATTTCTTTTTTTATTTCTTCTGTGATTTGTTGGTTATTCAGCAGGGTGTTGTTCAGCCACCGTATGTTGGAATTTTCAATAGTTTTTCTCCTGTAATTGAGATCTAATCTTACTGCATTGTGGTCAGAAAAGATGCTTGGAATGATTTCTATTTTTTTGAATTTACCAAGGCTAGATTTATGGCCCAGGATGTGATCTATCCTCGAGAAGCTTCCATGTGCGCTTGAGAAAAAGGTGTAATTCATTGTTTTGGGATGAATGTCCTATAGATATCAATTAGGTCTAACTGGAAGAATGGAACTGGAGGAATCAACCTACCTGACTTCAGGCTCTATTACAAAGCCACAGTTATCAAGACAGTATGGTACTGGCATAAAGACATAAATATTGATCAATGGAACAAAATAGAAAGCCCAG
>NW_011495068.1:605909-607998 GCF_000754665.1 Bison bison bison | reverse complement strand
TAATAGCCAAGACATGGAAGCAACCTAGATGCCCATCAGCAGATGAATGGATAAGAAAGCTGTGGTACATATACACAATGGAGTATTACTCAGCCATTAAAAAGAATACATTTGAATCAGTTCTAATGAGATGGATGAAACTGGAACCTATTATACAGAGTGAAGTAAGCCAGAAAGAAAAACACCAATACAGTATACTAACGCATATATATGGAATTTAGAAAGATGGTAACAATAACCCTGTGTACGAGACTGCAAAAGAGACACCGATGTATAGATCAGTCTTATGGACTCTGTGGGAGAGGGAGAGGGTGGGGAGATTTGGGAGAATAGCATTGAAACGTGTATAATATCATGTATGAAACGAGTTGCCAGCCCAGGTTCGATGCACGGTACTGGATGCTTGGGGCTGGTGCACTGGGACGACCTAGAGGGAGGGTAGGGGAGGGAGGAGGGAGGAGGGTTCAGGATGGGGAACGCGGGTATACCTGTGGCACATTCATTTCGATATTTGGCAAAACTAATACAATATTGTAAAGTTTAAAAATAAAATAAAATTTTAAAAAAAAGAAAAAACCTCAACATTCGAAAAATGAGGATCACGGCATCTGGTCTCATCACTTCATGGTGAATAGATAGGGAAACAATGGAAACAGTGACAGACTTTATTTTCTTGGGCTCCAAAATCACTGCAGATGGTGGTTGCAGCCATGAAATTAAAAGACACTTGCTCCTTGGAAGAAAAGCTATGACAAACCTAGACAGCATGTTAAAAAACTGAGACATCACTTTGCCAACAAAGGTCCATCTTGTCAAATCTATGGTTTTTCCAGTAGTCAATATGAATGTGAGAGTTGGACTACAAGAAAGTTGAGCACTGAAGAACTGATGCTTTTGAACTGTGGTGCTGGAGAAGACTCTTGAGAGTCCCTTGGCCTGCAAGGAGATCCAACCAGCCCATCCTAAAGGAGATCAGTTGTGAGTGTTCAGTGAAAGTACTGATATTGAAGCTGAAACTCCAGGGCTTTGGCCACCTGATGCAAAGAGTCGACATTTGAACAGACCCTGATGCTGGGAAAGATTTTGGACAGCAGGAGAATGGGGTGACAGAAGATAGGATAGTTGGATGGCATCACTGACTCAATGGATGTGAGTTCAAGCAAACTCTGGGAGATAGTGAAGGACAAAGAAGCCCAGAGTGCTGCAGTTTATGGGGTTACAAAGAGTTGGACAGGACTTAGTGACTGAACAACAACAACAAAGTCTTCTATCGAATGAAGAATGTTAACTCCTTCTGTTGGGGGTTCTGGTTCTATAAAAAGCTCAAAGATATTGTTATGTGTACCCCTTGAGATAGAACAAGGACTCAGCCCAAGACTGTAGTATTGTTTCTTGGTTGTTCCTCTCTTGTCTCTGAATCCCTTTACTTCGTTAATTAACAACTGTTTGAATCTGCCTTTTGGAACTCAAGGAAGTTCACATAGTTGAACAGAAATTCTTCCATGCCCAGGAGCCCCACTAGTTTCACCCCTGGATAATAAACAAACAATCACCATATCTACAAACTTCCACCTATAACTTTAATTCTTTTTTACTGTGAAACCTAGTATTTTCACATATTCAAGGATTAAAACATAAACATTTTTCAGAGAGACATTTCTGCTTACCACAAATATCTAAGGATTTGATTGTAGTATGGCATATTAAATTTAGCAAATGAGAGGACTGGATTTTAAAAATCACTGAGAAAATACTGGGTTCAAAGAAAACTTGAGTAAAAACAAAATTTGCTCTTCCTAAGGAAAATAGAATAAGTCATACTATTCATTAATGCAAAACCTCAGAAGAAGTAGCAGACTACAATCATGTGGGAAATGTAGAAAAATGGAAAAATCATTCAAGAGTATATTTATAATACTTGGAGTTTGACAAGCTAAATAAAGCATACATATTAGTGGATGAATAATAAAAGGAAACTTACAGAATGCATAAGATGAAATTTTTTTTAATTTTAATTTTATTTTATTTTTAAACTTTACATAATTGTATTAGTTTTGCCAAATATCAAAATGAATCCGCCACAGGTATA
>NW_011495068.1:603906-605809 GCF_000754665.1 Bison bison bison | reverse complement strand
GCCACAGGTATACATGTGTTCCCCATCCTGGACCCTCCTCCCTCCTCCCTCCCCATACCATCCTTCTGGGTCGTCCCAGTGCACTAGCCCCAAGCATCCAGTATGGTGCATCGAACCTGGACTGGCATCTCTTTTCATACATGATATTTTACAGGTTTCAATACCATTCTCCCAAATCTTCCCACCCTCTCCCTCCCTATAGAGTCCATAAGACTGTTCTATACATCAGTGTCTCTTTTGCTGTCTCGGACACAGGGTTATTGTTACCATCTTTCTAAATTCCATATATATGCATTATTATACTGTATTGGTGTTTTTCTTTCTGGCTTACTTCACTCTGTATAATAGGCTCCAGTCTCATCAATCTCATTAGAACTGATTCAAATGTTTTCTTTTTAATGGCTGAGTAATACTCCATTCTGTATATGTACCACAGCTTTCTTATCCATTCATCTGATGATGGACATCTAGGTTGCTTCCATGTCCTGGCTATTATAAACAGTGCTGCGATGAACATTGGGGTACATGTGTCTCTTTCCCTTCTGGTTTCCTCAGTGTGTATGCCCAGCAGTGGGATTGCTAGATCATAAGGCAGTTCTATTTCCATTTTTTAAAGGAATCTCCACACTATTCTCCATAGTGGCTGTACTAGTCTGCATTCCCACCAGCAGTGTAAGAGGATTCCCTTTTGTCCACACCCTCTCCAGCATTTATTATTTGTAGACTTTTGGATCGCAGCCATTCTGACTGGTGTGAAAAACAAAATAGAAAGCCCAGAGATAAATCCATGCACCTATGGACACCTTATCTTTGACAAAGGAGGCAAGAATATACAATGGATTAAAGACAATCTCTTTAACAAGTGCTGCTGGGAAATCTGGTCAACCACTTGTAAAAGAATGAAACTAGAACACTTTCTAACACCATACACAAAAATAAACTCAAAATGTATTAAAGATCTCAACGTAAGACCAGAAACTATAAAACTCCTAGAGGAGAACATAGGCAAAACACTCTCTGACATACATCACAGCAGGATCCTCTATGACCCACCTCCCAGAATATTGGAAATAAAAGAAAAAATAAACAATTGGGACCTAATTAACGTTAAAAGCTTCTGCACAACAAAGGAAACTATTAGCAAGGTGAAAAGACAGCCTTCAGAATGGGAGAAAATAATAGCAAATGAAGCAACTGACAAACAACTAATCTCAAAAATATACAAGCAACTCCTACAGCTCAACTCCAGAAAAATAAATGACCCAATCAAAAAATGGGCCAAAGAGCTAAATAGACATTTCTCCAAAGAAGACATACAGAGGGCTAACAAACACATGAAAAGATGCTCAACATCACTCATTATCAGAGAAATGCAAATCAAAACCACTATGAGGTACCATAAGATGAAATTTTAAACAATCACAAGTATCAGATCAGATAAGATCAGATCAGTCGCTCAGTCGTGTCCGACTCTTTGCGACCCCATGAATCACAGCACGCCAGGCCTCCCTGTCCATCACCGACTCCCGGAGTTCACTGAGACTCACGTCCATCAAGTCAGTGATGCCATCCAGCCATCTCATCCTCTGTTGTTCCCTTCTCCTCTTGCCCCCAATCCCTCCCAGCATCAGAGTCTTTTTCAGTGAGTCAACTCTTCGCATGAGGTGGTCAAAGTACTGGAGTTTCAGCTTTAGCATCATTCCTTCCAAAGAAATTCCAGGGCTGATCTTCACAATGGACTGGTTGGATCTCCTTGCAGTCCAAGGGACTCTCAAGTGTCTTCTCCAACACCATAGTTCAAAAGCAGCAGTTCTTTGGCGCTCAGCCTTCTTCACAGTCCAACTCTCACATCCATACATGACCACAGGAAAAACCATAGCCTTGACTAGACAAGCCTTTGTTG
>NW_011495068.1:594280-603665 GCF_000754665.1 Bison bison bison | reverse complement strand
ATCTGCATATCTGAGGTTATTGATATTTCTCCCGGCAATCTTGATTCCAGTTTGTGTTTCTTCCAGTCCAGCATTTCTCCTGATGTACTCTGCATATAAGTTAAATAAACAGGGTGACAAAATACAGTTTTGACGAGCTCCTTTTCCTATTTGGAATCAGTGTGTTGTTCCATGTCCAGTTGTAACTGTTGCTTCCTGACCTGTGTACAAATTTCTCAAGAGGCAGATCAGGTGGTCTGGTATTCCCATCTCTTGAAGAATTTTCCACAGTTTATTGTGATCCACACAGTCAAAGGCTTGGCATAGTCAATAAAGCAGACATAGATGTTTTTCTGGAACTCTTTTGCTTTTTCCATGATCCACCCGCTGTTGGCAATTTGATCTCTGGTACCTCTGCCTTTTCTAAAACCAGCTTGAACATCAGGAAGTTCATGGTTCACATTTTGCTGAAGCCTGGCTTGGAGAATTTTGAGCATTACTTTACTAGCGTGTGCGAGGAGTGCAATTGTGCAGTAGTTTGAGCATTCTTTGGCATTGCCTTTCTTTGGGATTGGAATGAAAACTGACCTTTTCCAGTCCTGTGGCCACTGCTGAGTTTTCCAAATTTGCTGCCATATTGAGTGCAGCACTTTCACAGCATCATCTTTCAGGATTTGAAAGAACTTCACTGGAATTCCATCACCTCCACTAGCTTTGTTCATAGTGATGCTTTCTAAGGCCCACTTGACTTCACATTCCAGGATGTCTGGCTCTAGGTCAGTGATCACACCATCCTGATTATCTGGGTCGTGAAAATCTTTTTTGTACAGTTCTTCTGTGTATTCTTGCCACCTCTTCTTAATATCTTCTGCTTCTCTTAGGTCCATACCATTTCTGTCCTTTATTGAGCTCATCTTTGCATGAAATGTTCCTTTGGTATCTCTGATTTTCTTGAAGACATCCCTAGTCTTTCCCATTCTGTTGTTTTCCTCTTTTTCTTTGCATTGATTACTGAAGAAGGCTTTCTTATCTCCTGTTGCCATTCTTTGAAACTCTGCATTCAGATGTTTATATCTTGCCTTTTCTCCTTTGCTTTTCGTTTCTCTTCTTTTCACAGCTATTTGTAAGGCCTCCCCAGACAGCCATTTTGCTGTTTTGCATTTCTTTTCTATGGGAATGGTCTTCATCCCTGTCTCCTGTACAATGTCACGAACCTCATTCCATAGTTCATCATACACATAATTAAAAGGCACTATCACAAATGGAAGTATAGCTTTAAACAAGACATTGACACCTTTAATTTATAAAGAATACTGACATTTACAGGAAAAATTTGATTATGTACCAAAAGGAATATTACATGAAAATCTAAGCTATAGAAAAGTAAAATCAAACTAATGGAGAATTTTACTTTCTTGGCAGTCAGTTTAATGATTAAAAAAAAAAAATCTGTCTTCTTTTTGGTCTTTAAATTCTTAACAATTTAAACATGTTAGGACTCATTAGTAAAATAAAAGCTAGGCACATAAAGTGTAATTTTTGTAAAATTTCATAAAATATGAAAGCATTGTAAAGCAAAGTTTTTTCAAACCAGCTGCGTTTTTTTTATACCTCTTGGTAAATGGTTACTTTTATTGTAATTATTGTTGCCATAAATTTCTACCCAACATTTCAGATGGTACAGGGGTGGGGAGGGTTCTGCGTTAGAATTTATGGCTTTCTCTATTTTGGAAATTGCCTTCAGAGAAAATTATAAAATTTATTATTATGAATGCAAGGCCAAGAAATAACTGAAAGGAATATGGAGACAGAAGGAGTGTGGAGATTAAGGGTTAAAAACAGGCACCCCCGGCTCTGGGACTACTTTGGGAGGCTTCCTCCAATTGCAGTATCAAAGCAAGGAGCTGGAGGGAAATGATGGGGTTATGTTGCTTCCTGCTAAGCACCAAAATAAGTAAATTTATATAATTAATTTTTAATAATCTAAAGATCTAAAATGTATGTAAATATCATCATTGAATTCATAACAATGTCTCCTAAATTTTTAAGAATATTCTTTTGTACATAAAAAAAACTGAGCTGACTTTGCTCACTTTCATCAAACATGTTTCTGAGTCTACATATCCTGCTATTTGGGGTTTTATTGGCAAAAAACCTGATAAAACATTTTAATTCAATTTTATCTCTATAAAAATGATAGGCTGTTGACCAAAATAAATAATTAATCTTAAATTCATTCTAGAGACTTCATAAAATGTAAGCAATTATAGAAAATAATGGCTATTTTATTCAAGTCAAACATGACCTGAAAAAAATTGTTGATAAATGTCAATTATCAACATATGTCCAGTGCCTTTCTCTTGCTTTCTTCCTCTTCTGTCTAGTACACTTTATTCTAATTATGAAATCTACCATTTCAAGATCACATTTTTCCCTTGACATCTGTGAAAAATTGGAATTCATTTTGAGAGCTAAGAATGCCTATAAGTCATAGGCAGGTTTAGATAACAAGTTGGGTATTTTGTCATTTTCCCTGTTATTTATTATTTTGCCCTTATCTCCCTGAGTAAAATAAAGAGCATTGCTTCCAGCTTTTCAACCACAATAAGAATGGATAAGGGTTTTTAAATAGTATGTTCCCTAAAATTATTTTAGAATAGACGGCAAGAAACCAGAAATAAATTTAATTTTGGGGCTTTAAGATATGAATTTAGTCAAAATAATTACAGTTAGAAACATCTGAATTCATTCAGGCATCATCAGTTATCTATAATATGCCCATATGTGATACATAGTCTGTTCATATATTTTATACATATATTACTTTGTAACTTCTTAATAATTAGGTAGATGAATACTTATATTGCAAGAAGGGGAATTTTGCTATCCCCCTTCCCTTTTTTGTTCTTTTGACTGATTGAAATATTAATATGATATAAAATGGGTTAATAGAGGAAAAACTATTTAGCTCTTTACATACAGGAAACCAACATACTTAAGAGGTTCGAGACAGAATTGTAAAATGAAGTATATATGCCATTCTCATATAAGAAATGGAATAGGTGTCTGGGATTTCTAGGCACAGGAGGGTCATTCATAGAATCATAAGAAACAAAGTGTAGATATTAACATTTTGATAGTTATATGTTTGCCCTGCCATACAGATGGGGCAAATTAGATAAAATTTATCTCTGGCAGTAACTCTCTTTCTGGGAAAAATGCCTGATTTAAATTCTTCCAGGTAGTTAAGGGAGTGCAGTAGTTTCTCTTGAACCCTTGGAGTATTCACTATCTATAACTCAAAATAATTTACATGCCAAAGTGGTACATCTTGGGGAGGCCTATACTGAACCTCTGCAGTATTTGCTACTAACTTACATTCGTTCTCTTTTTACACTAGAATGTGTGGCTTAATTCTAAACCAACTGAACACTTCAATCTTTCATTTTTCTGAGCCTTTCTAATATACAAATTGCAAATGAGACCAGAGAAATCAGAGAGTACTAGGTTTATGATAGAAACACATGTCCTTACAGTGGAATGTCCCATAGTCCAGGGCAGTTCTGTCTGTACCTCTCACACACGGGACTTTCCTTTGTATTTATAACTGAGAAAGAGGTGAATTAATTTATATTTTTTCTTACAAATACAGAAAATGATTTCAGTTTTATGTCCTTTTTATCCCAAAAGGAAACTTGGATTTTTTTTTTTCATATTACATATACCTACAAAAGCACAACTTTTAAAGTAAAGCTACTGACAAGTGTTTTCATACACTATTTTTTTTCCCCTTTTTTTTGAAAGTCCTTTATAGGTAGTAGAGAGAACGATCAGATAGGTGCATTTTTGCACACTCCTGTGTGACTGTTCCTTGATGTTCAGAGGGTTGTGTCACTCCTAATCAATTGATCCCAAAGTATGTGACTTATGAACCAGCATCTCTCCCCTCATTAGCCTTCTACCCTGCAGGCATATCACCCTCATCCAAGAGGGCTAAAATAATCACTATTTACACATCACATTGACTGTGTCACACATGCCTTTAAACTGGTTTGTATTCTTCTTTTAAATCGGATTTGAATTGGTCACCTGGAAGGCAAGGACCTCCTGCATGATTGTTTCTGATTATCTCATCTCTTTCCCCATGAGATTCTGTTCCATCTTCCAATTTTAAATGATATAATGACTTTATGATATCTAGACTTCTCTATTCTTTTCCTGTCCTCTCTACAGTCATTCTAATGGATTGGGTTTTTATCTTGTTTTATACAAAAGAATGAAATAATGCCTTATGGCAACTAGCAGCTTTGTTCTCCAAATTATTTTATAGTCTTTCTTATTTTAAGGGAATTGCATTCACTTTTCAGAGAAGAAATGAAAGACTCTTCATTCTTTTTCTTAATATAACATTTATTAAAACATTTTTCCCCAAATGGTTAGTATTGTAGGCTTTTTTATGTGATGCACATGGTTTAACATATTGTTCCCGGTGGGTACACACAGGTACCCTACCCATAGGCCAAGAGATGCCTTTTTTTGTCAAAAGCCAAAATCACTTTGTGCTACTACAAAGAATCTTTTTGGGTCATTTAGAAGCAGTTAAAATGTCAGCATTCTTTAAAAAAAAAAAAAGGAAAGAAAGCTTCAGTTATGCAAAGGTCAAGTTACCTCCACATTTAGACAGAATAAATAAAACATTATGCCCATTAAGTTTATACTGATGAAACATCCAGACTCTGAAAACATTCACTTAAGGAAAGGAAAATTTAGAGAAGACCCTGATAAAACAACAACTATTAAGAGTTTCTTTTACCAAAGAACAAAATATATAAAAGTGAATACTATAGATACAGATGAGATAAATATTGTGGGTTATTTACAATGATAGAAATATAGCTATACAAATGTAAGAGAACAGTGGCATACATTGCATACAGGCATAGATGTAAATTGAAAGGGTGATAAGTTACAATTAGACAGGGATATTAGAGAAACAAAGAAAAAGAGGAATAAGAAAGAACAAAAAGGTAATAAAAAGGACAAAAAATCTGTATGTTATACTATATCTGGTAGAAGAGGAATTTTTTTCTATATTTTCTTAAGTTCTCAGCTGGGAAATCATTACTCCTACACTCCATATTCAAAGATTAATGAAAACAACAAGCACATATTGATTATTAAGTGTATCTCTTATGTGGATGGGGAGATACACGAGAAAACTGAATAAAATTCCCTGAAATGGCGCAAACCACCACCTTAAATGGGCTTCCCTTGTGGCTCAACTGGTAAAGAATCCACCTGAAGTGTGGGAGACCTGGGTTCAATCCCTGGGTTCAGTCCCTGGAGAAGGGAAAGGATACACACTCCAGTATTCTGGCCTGGAGAATTCCATGGACTATACAGTCCAGAACATGACTCAGTGACTCACCACCTTAAATGGGATTCTCAGGTGGTGCTAGTGGTAAAGAAACCCCTTGCCAGTGAAGTAGACACAAGAGACACAGGTTCACCCCCTGGGTAGGGAATATATACCCTGGAGGAAGGCATGACAATCCTCTCAAGTATTCTTCCTTGGAGAAACATGGACAGAGGAGACTGGCAGGCTATGGTCTTCAAAGTTGCAATGAGTCAGACCTAAATGATGCAACTTAGCAAACATGCATGTGTCACCTTAAATACCATCTTCAGCTAAAGACTTCAAAGAAAAATGTTGGGGACCAGTTTAAGGTACTAGGAAAAGGACAGTAAACAAAAGTAAGGCATTTACACTGTTTTAAGACTGAGCCATCTACATTGATGAGTTTCTTATGATTTAGAAGCATTTTGTTACTGAATTTGTCAACCAGAACCATGCCCGAGTCCTAGCCTTAGCAGAGATCTTCTGTATCATCCAGAGAGTTTCTTTTTACAATTGGATTCACATAGTCAATAATGGAACTAGTGTTGAGACTGGACCACACAAGTTTTATTCAATGGCCAAAGAATAGAGAAGTTGGAACCTTGTTGACAAACTTCTGAACCCAGTTTTGATGAAGATGCCAAATACACAAGAGGGTGGATAAAAAGAGTGGGAAGAAGGATGTTGTTCTTCAGTAGCTAAATCATGTGTCTCTGCAGCTCCGTGGATTGCACCATCTCCTTCACTTTCTCCCTGAGTTTGCTCAGACCCATGTCCATTGAGCTGGGATGCCATCCAACCACCTCATCCTCAGTTGCTCACTTCTCCTCCTGCCTTCAGTCTTTCCCATCATCAGGGTCTTTTCCAATGAGTCAGTTCTTCGCATCAGGTAGGCAAAGTATTGCAGCTTTGATTTCAGCATCAGTCCTTCCAATGAATATTCAGGGTTGATTTCCTTTAGGATTGACTGATTTGATCTCCTTGCAGTTCAAGGGGCTCTCAAGAGTTTTTTTTTTTTTTTTTTCTCACCACAGTGTAAAGGCAGCAATTCCTTGGTGCTAAGTCTTCTTTATGGTTCAGCTCTCACATCTTTACATGACTACTGGAAAAAGTATAACTTTGACTATACAAACCTTTGTCAGCAAAGTGATGTCTTTGATTTTTAATACACTGCCTATATTTGTCACAGCTTTCTTTCTAGGGAGCAAGCACCTTTTGATTTTCCTGATTGAATTTACCATCCTCAGTGATTTTGAAGCCCAAGAAAATAAAATCTGTCATCATTTCCATTGTTTCCCCATCTATTTGCCATGAAGTGATGTGACCAGATGCTATGATCTTAGTTTTTTGAATGTTGATATTTAAGCCAATGTTTTCACTCTCTTTTCTTTCACACTTATCAAGAGACTCTTTACTTCTTCTTCACTTTCTGCCATTAGAGTGGTATTATCTACATTTCTACATATCTGAAATTGTTGATATTTCTTCTGGCAATCTTGATTCCAGCTTGTGATTCATCCAGCCTGGCATTTTGCATGATTACTCTGCATATAAGTTAAATAAGCAGGGTGACAATATAGAGCCTTGAAGTACTCCATTCCCAATTTGGAACCACTTCTTTGTTTCATATCCATTTCTAATGGTTGCTTCTTGATGTGCATGCAGGTTTCTGAGGAGAAAGATAACATGATCTTGTATTCCTATCTCTTTAAGAATTTTCCACAGCTGTGATCCACACAGTCAAAGCCTTTATATTAGTCAATGAAGCAGAAGTAGACGATTTTCTTGAATTCCCTTGCTTTCTCTCTGATCCACCAGATGTTGGCAATTTAATGTCTGGTTCCTCTGACTTTACTAAATCCAGCTGCACATCCGGAATTTCCAGTTCAGGTACTGCGGAAGCCTAACTTGAAGGAATTTGAGCATTACCTTGCTAGAATGCAAAATTAACCCAATTGTATGGTAATTTGAACATTCTTTAACATTGTCTTTCTTTGGTGTTGGAATGAAAACTGATCTTTTCAAGTCCTTTGTCCAGTGCTGAGCTTTCCAAATTTGCTACTGTATTGAGTGTAGCACTTTAACAACATCATCTTTTAGGATTTTAAGTGGCTTAGCTGGAATTTCATCACCTCCACTCCCTCGTACAAGGTAAAGAGCAATGGCTGTGCTTTGCTGGAGCAGCCGTGAAGAGATACCCCAGTGCCCAAGGTAAAAGAAACCCAAGTAAGACGGTAGGTGTTGCAAGAGGGCATCAGAGGGCAAACACACTGAAACCATACTCACAGAAAACTAGTCAATCTAATCACACTAGGACCACAGCCTTGTCTAACTCAATGAAACTAAGCCATGCACGTGGGGCAACCTAAGATGGGCCGGTCATGGTGGAGAGATCTGACAGAATGTGGTCCACTGGAGAAGGGAATGGCAAACCACTTCAGTATTCTTGCCTTGAGAACCCCATGAACAGTATGAAAATGCAAAATGATAGGATACTGAAAGAGCAACTCCCCAGGTCAGTAGGGGCCCAATATACTACTGAAGATAAGTGGAGAAATAACTCCAGAAAGAATGAAGGGATGGAGCCAAAGCAAAAAGAATACACAGCTGTGGATGCGACTGGTGATAGAAGCAAGGTCCGATGCTGTAAAGAGCAATATTGCATAGGAACCTGGAATGTCAGGTCCATGAATCAAGGCAAATTGGAAGTGGTCAAACAAGAGATGGCAAGAGTGAATGTCGACATTCTAGGAATCAGCGAACTGAAATGGACTGGAATGGGTGAATTTAACTCAATGACCATTATATCTACTACTGTGGGCAGGAATGGCTCAGAAGAAACGGAGTAGCGATCATGGTCAAAAAAAGAGTCTGAAATGCAGTACTTGGATGCAATCTCAAAAATGACAGAATGATCTCTGTTCGTTTCCAAGGCAAACATTCAATATCACAGTAATCCAAGTCTATGCCTCAACCAGTAACGCTGAAGAAGCTGAAGTTGAATAGTTCTATGAAGACCTATAAGACCTTTTAGAACTAACACTCAAAAAAGATTTCCTTTTCATTATCGGGGATGGTAATGCAAAAGTAGGAAGTCAAGAAACACCTGGAGTAACAGGCAAATTTGGCCTTGGAATATGGAATGAATCAGGGCAAAGACTAATAGAGTTTTGCCAAGAAAATGCACTGGTCATAACAAACACCCTCTTCCAACAACACAAGAGAAGACTCTACACATGGACATCACCAGATGGTTCAACACCAAAATCAGATTGATTATATTCTTCACAGCCAAAGATGGAGAAGCTCTATACAGTCAGCAAAAACAAGACAAGGAGCTGAAAGTGGTTCAGACCATGAACTCCTTATTGCCAAATTCAGACTTAAATTGAACAAGGTAGGGAAAACCAGTAGACCATTCAGGTGTGACCAAAATCAAATCCCTTATGATTATACAGTGGAAGTGAGAAATAGATTTAAGGGCCTAGATCTGATAGATAGAGTGCCTGATGAACTATGGACTGCGGTTCGTGACATTGTACAGGATACAGGGATCAAAACCATCCCCATGAAAGAGAAATGCAAAAAAGCAAAATCCTGTCTGAGGGGACTTAGAAATAGCTGTGAAAAGAAGAGAAACGAAAAGCAAAGGAGAAAAAGAACGATATAAACATCTGAATGCAGAGTTTCAAAGAATAGCAAGGAGACATAAGAAAGCCTTCTTCAGAGATCAATACAAAGAAATAGAGGAAAACAACAGAATGGGAAAGACTAGAGATCTCTTCAAGAAAATCAGAGATACCAAAGGAACATTTCATGCAAAGATGGGCTGGATAAAGTACAGAAATGGTATGGACCTAACAAAAGCAGGAGATATTAAGAAGAGGTGGCAAGAATACACAGAAGAACTGTACAAAAAAGATCTTCATGACCCAGATAATCAGGATGGTGTGATCACTGACCTAGAGCCAGACATCCTGGAATGTGAAGTCAAGTGGGCCTTAGAAA
>NW_011495068.1:564402-593985 GCF_000754665.1 Bison bison bison | reverse complement strand
ACACGCTAGTAAAATAATGCTCAAAATATTCCAAGCCAGGCTTCAGCAATATGTGAACTGTGAACTTCCTGATGTTCAAGCTGGTTTTAGCAAAGGCAGAGGAACCAGAGATCAAATTGCCAACATCGGTTGGGTCATGGAAAAAGCAAGAGAATTCCAGAAAAACATCTATGTCTGCTTTATTGACTATGCCAAAGCCTTTGACTGTGTGGATCACAGTAAACTGTGGAAAATTCTTCAAGAGATGGGAATACCAGACCACCTGATCTGCCTCTTGAGCAATTTGTATGCAAGTCAGGAAGCAACAGTTAGAACTGAACATGGAACAACAGACTGGTTCCAAATAGGATAAGGAGTACATCAAGGCTGTATATTGTCACCCTGCTTATTTAACTTCTATGCAGAGTACATCATGAGAAATGCTGGACTGGAAGAAACACAAACTGGAATCAAGATTGCCGGGAGAAATATCAATAACCTCAGATATGCAGATGACACCACCCTTATGGCAGAAAGTGAAGAGGAACTCAAAAGCCTCTTGATGAAAGTGAAAGTGGAGAGTGAAAAAGTTGGCTGAAAGCTCAACATTTAAAAAATGAAGATCATGGCATCCGGTCCCATCACTTCATGGGATATAGATGGGGAAGCAGTGGAAACAGTGTCAGACTTTATTTGTTTGGGCTCCAAAATCACTGCAGATGGTGACTGCAGCCATGAAATTAAAAGACGCTTACTCCTTGGAAGAAAAGTTATGACCAACCTAGATAGCATAGTCAAAAGCAGAGACATTATTTTGCCAACAAAGGTCCGTCTAGTCAAGGCTGTGGTTCTTCCTGTGGTCATGTATGGATGTGAGAGTTGGACTGTGAAGAAGGCTGAGCGCCAAAGAATTGATGCTTTTAAACTGTGGTGTTGGAGAAGACTCTTGAGAGTCCCTTGGACTGCAAGGAGATCCAACCAGTCCATTGTCAAGGAGATCAGCCCTGGGATTTCTTTGGAAGGAATGATGCTAAAGCTGAAACTCCAGTCCTTTGGCCACCTCATGTGAAGAGTTGACTCTTTGGAAAAGACTCCGATGCTGGGAGGGATTAGGGGCAAGAGGAAAGGGGGACGACAGAGGATGAGATGGCTGTCTGGCATCACTGACTCGATGGACGTGAGTCTGAGTGAACTCCGGGAGTTGGCAATGAACAGGGAGGCCTGGTGTGCTGGGATTCATGGGGTCACAAAGAGTCGGACATGACTGAGCAACTTATCTGATCTGATCTGAATGCTACCTAAGGCCCACTTGACTTCACACTTCATGATGTCTGGGTGTAGGTGAGTGATTGCAGCATCATGGTTATCTGGGTCATTGATGCCTTTTTTGCATAGTTCTTCTGTGTATTCTTACCACCTTGTTTTAATGTCTTCTGCTTCGGTTAGGTCTTTGCCATTTCTGTCCTTTACTGTGCTCATCTTTGCATAAAATGTTCCTTTGGTATCTCTAATTTTCTTGAGGATAGCTCTAGCCTTTCCCATTCTATTGTTTTCCTCTGTTTCTTTGCATTGTTCACTTAAGAAAGCTTTCTTATCTCTCCTTGCTATTCTCAGGACCTCAGCATACAGACAGTTTGTCTCTCCCTTTCTCATTTTCCTTTTGCTTCTGTTCTTTTTTCAGCTATTCATAAATTCTATTCAGACAACCACTTAGTCTTCTTAGTATCTTTTTCTTTGGGGTGGTTTTGGCCATTTCTTCTTATACAATGTTATGTCCTGCATCCATAGTTCCTCAGGCACTCTTTCTATCAGATCTAATCCCTTCAATCTATTCTTCACTATTCATGAGTTATCCGGAAACAAAAGTATGGTTTGGACCTGGAACTAATGAGATCTCCTTTTCAGTCCTTGTGTGGGTTTTTTGATTGTTGTCATGGTAATCATCAACTGCCATGGTGCTGGTGGTTGTGTCATTTAGGTAATGTATTACAATGTGTTTATATCAGGTTCAAGGTCTACTGAAGTCAAATCTTCTGCTATCTTGGGCCTAGTTGTTTCTAAGCAATTATTATTATTATTCCTCTTTACAGCTTCCTCCTGAAACTTAGATAATTGTAATTGGTTTCTATCCCAGAGAGGGACAGGAGTGTGATTGTGGAGCAACAGCCATTGTAACATTCCTTCTCTTTCTGGTACAGTGAGCAAGAAACCCTTACAAGTGGAGGTTTTGCTTACCAAAGAGTAACTTCTACTTTTTTTTTTTTCTCCCCAGATTTTCCTGTGTCTAGACTTTTACAAAAATATCAGCTCAAAATAACCCTTATGCCAATACATGTCAATCCGTATTTGGGGGTTGCATATTCTATCTTTCAACCAGAAAATTTTAGACATGAGGAAATAAGAACAAAAGTGATGATACTTGATACAAGCATGGTTAGGTAAAGGCCAGAAGGAGTGTATTTCTGCAGCACTCTGAGCATGTTGACAACAAAAATGATCAAAATGGACATTTATGCTAAACGCCATGTCATCAAACCAAGATTTGACTATAGTTTCAACCTCTCCCAGTAATGCATCTTAAACCTCTCAATCAGAAATCACCTGATCGGTGCTAGTGAGGTCATCTGCCTGATAGACCACTGCCGTCCTTTCAAGGACAGTCACCATGCCACAACCAATCTGCTCTTTGCTAGTATACCTTTCTTTTCTCACACCCTTGTCCCTGGAGAAGTCCTTCATTGTATGCAGCTCCTTGGTGCTCCCTTCTGTCTGCTGTGTGGGATGTTGCCTGATTCAGGAAATGTTGAGTAGAGCTAGTGAGATCTTTGAATGTTACTCAATCGAATTTTGTTTTTTAACAAGTATAAAAGCCGCAATTCTGGAAGCCAGCTGCTAGAGCTGGAATCATGACTGACTCCACTTAAAACATACTATATTTTCTAAAATAATTTTCAGTCAGTTACTTAACCTCTTTATGTTTCACTTTCCTCATAAAATGGACATTAGAGCAACTCACTTCTTAAACGGGTGTGTCAGGAGAATTAAAGGTATGAAAAGCTGAGTCTGCACTGGGTCTTCCGTGCACACCGTCAGTCTTGTCTGCGTTATTTCTCTGGACACCTGAGTCTCAATCTGCTGTTTATACCCTTTTAGGGGATATAGCTTCTCTACGAAGTTATAATACTTGCTATCCTTCCCTGAGGGCTCAGATGGTAAAAGAATCTGCCGGCAATGCAGAAGACCCACAGTTGAATCCTGGGACCCAGAATTCAATCCCTGGCTACACATTCTAGTATTTTTCCTGGAAAATTCCATGGACAGGGGAGCCTGGTGGGCTACAGTCCAAATGGTCACCAAGAGTTGGACAATTAGCTCACAAAGAGCAACTAACAATTTCAACAAACATAGTTATATACTTGCAAACTTTTTTTTAATACAGAACCCTGCAGAGGATCAAAGGACTTAACTGATCAGTTCAGTTCAGTTCAGTTCAGTCGCTCAGTCCTGTCCGACTCTTTGCGACCCCATGAATTGCAGAACACCAGGCCTCCCTGTCCATCACCAACTCCCAGAGTTCACCCAGACTCACATCAATTGAGTCAGTGATGCCACCAGCCATCTCAACCTCTGTCGTCCCCTTCTCCTCCTGCCCCCAATCCCTCCCAGCATCAGAGTCTTTTCCAATGAGTCAACACTTCGCATGAAGTGGCCAAACTACCGGAGTTTCAGCTTCAGCATCATTACTCCCAAAGAAATCCTGGGGCTGATCTCCTTGACAATGGACTGGTTGGATCTCCTTGCAGTCCAAGGGACTCTCAAGAGTCTTCTCCAACACCATAGTTCAAAAGCATCAATTCTTCGGTGCTCAGCCTTCTTCACAGTCCAACTCTCACATCCATACATGACCACAGGAAAAGCCATAGCCTTAACTAGACAAGCCTTTGTTGACAAAGTAATGTCTCTGCTTTTCCATATTCTATTTAGGTTGGTCATAACTTTCCTCCCAAGGAGTAAGCGTCTTGTAATTACATGGCTGCAGTCACCATCTGCAGTGATTTTGGAGCCCCCAAAAATAAAGTCTGACACTGTTTCCACTGTTTCCCCATTTTTATATCCCATGAAATGATGGGACCAGATGCCATGATCTCCGTTTTCTGAATGTTGAGCTTTCAGCCAACTTTTTCACTCTCCACTTTCACTTTCATCAAGAGGCTTTTGAGTTCCTCTTCACTTTCTGCCATAAGGGTGGTGTCATCTGCATATCTGAGGTTATTGATATTTCTCCTGGCAATCTTGATTCCAGCTTGTGTTTCTTCCAGTCCAGCATTTCTCATGATGTACTCTGCATAGAAGTTAAATAAGCAGGGTGACAATATACAGCCTTGATGTACTCCTTATCCTATTTGGAACCAGTCTGTTGTTCCATGTCCAGTTCTAACTGTTGCTTCCTGACCTGCATACAAATTTCATAAGAGGCAGATCAGGTGGTTTGGTATTCCCATCTCTTGAAGAATTTTCCACAGTTTACTGTGATCCACACAGTCAAAGGCTTTGGCATAGTCAATAAAGCAGAAATAGATGTTTTTCTGGAACTCTCTTCCTTTTTCCATGATCCAGCCGATGTTGGCAATTTATCTCTGGTTCCTCTGCCTTTTCTAAAACCAGCTTGAACATCAGGAAGTTCATGGTTCACATATTGCTGAAGCCTGGCTTGGAGAATTTTGAGCATTACTTTTCTAGCGTGTGAGATGAGTGCAATTGTGTGGTAGTTTGAGCATTCTTTGGCATTGTCTTTCTTTGGGATTGGAGTGAAAACTGACCTTTTCCAGTCCTGTGGCCACTGCTGAGTTGCAGCACTTTCACAGCATCATCTTTCAGGATTTGGAATAGCTCAACTGGAATCCCATCACTTCCACTAGCTTTGTAGTGATGCTTTCTAAGGCCCACTTGAGTTCACATTCCAGGATATCTAGCTCTAGGTCAGTGATCACACCATCCTGATTATCTGGGTCATGAAGATCTTTTTTGTACAGTTCTTCTGTGTATTCTTGCCACCTCTTCTTAATATCTTCTGCTTACGTTAGGTCCATACCATTTCTGTACTTTATCCAGCCCATCTTTGCATGAAATGTTCCCTTGGTATCTCTCATTTTCTTGAAGAGATCTCTAGTCTTTCCCATTCTGTTGCTTTCCTCTATTTCTTTGCATTGATCACTGAAGAAGGCTTTCTTATATCTCCTTGCTATTCTTTGAAACTCTGCATTCAGACACTTATAGCTTTCCTTTTCTCCTTTGCTTTTCGTTTCTCTTCTTTTCACAGCTATTTGTAAGGCCCCTCAGACAGGATTTTGCTTTTTTGCATTTCTCTTCCATGGGGATGGTCTTGATCCCTGTCTCCTGTACAATGTCACGAACCTCAGTCCATAGTTCATCAGGCACTCTATCTATCAGATCCAGGCCCTTAAATCTATTTCTCACTTCCACTGTATAATCATAAGGGATTTGATTTAGGTCATACCTGAATGGTTTAGTGGTTTTCCCTACCTTGTTTAATTTAAGTCTGAATTTGGCAATAAGGAGCTCATGATCTGAGCCACTTTCAGCTCCTTGTCTTGTTTTTGCTGACTGTATAGAGCTTCTCCATCTTTGGCTGTGAAGAATATAATCAATCTGATTTTGGTGTTGAACCATCTGGTGATGTCCATGTGTAGAGTCTTCTCTTGTGTTGTTGGAAGAGGGTGTTTGTTATGACCAGTGCATTTTCTTGGCAAACTCTATTAGCCTTTGCCCTGATTCATTCCATATTCCAAGGCCAAATTTGCCTGTTACTCCAGGTGTTTCTTGACTTCCTACTTTTGCATTACAGTCCCTGATAATGAAAAGGACATCTTTTTTGGGTGTTAGGTCTAAAAGGTCTTGTAGGTCTTCATAGAACCATTCAACTTCAGCTTCTTCAGCGTTACTGGTTGAGGCATAGACTTGGATTACTGTGATATTGAATGGTTTGCCTTGGAAACGAACAGAGATCATTCTGTCATTTTTGAGATTGCATCCAAGTACTGCATTTCAGACTCTTTTTGACCATGATGTCTACTCCATTTCCTCTGAGGGATTCCTGCCCACAGTAGTAGATATAATGGTCATTGAGTTAAATTCACCCATTCCAGTCCATTTCAGTTCGCTGATTCCTAGAATGTCGACATTCACTCTTGCCATCTCTTGTTTGACCACTTCCAATTTGCCTTGATTCATGGACCTGACATTCCAGGTTCCTATGCAATATTGCTCTTTACAGCATCGGACCTTGCTTCTATCACCAGTCGCATCCACAGCTGTGTATTCTTTTTGCTTTGGCTCCATCCCTTCATTCTTTCTGGAGTTATTTCTCCACTGATCTCCAGTAGCATATTGGGCCCCTACTGACCTGGGGAGTTGCTCTTTCAGTATCCTATCATTTTGCCTTTTCATACTTTTCATGGGGTTCTCAAGGCAAGAATAACTGATCAAAAATCCCTAAAGGTGTGATTTAACATTTAGTAATACTAATCTTAAAATGTGTAAAATAAACTCCTTTGAAATGACTTTAAAACTTACTATTTTCAGTGAAACAAAACTTTACATTAACAGTAAATTAGATTTATATGTTGTTAATTTTATATTATTACACCCTAACTTAATCGTTTTTCAGTTTTTTTATTTTTTCGTTTTTTTCAATATTTTCAATGAAGCTTAAAACGGTCAGGGTCAGCATGAACTACTGTCATATATAGTTACAATCTGGGTTCAAACCTTTTTTCATAAGTGTTTTTTATTTTTATTTTTCCTCTTCTCTCTCTCTTTGCCAGCATCTTTTAAGATGAATAATACTTTCTCTAAGGCAACATTTCTATATCTAAGCCTAATAGACCTTTTTCTTTCCTTTGTACTCTTTGCTAAAAGCCTTTGTAATGGAAAGTACCTTTCTTTGTGTCCTGCATTTTCCCTTATCTGAAGAGAAGGCTGCCTGCAGGCAGTCCCTTTGAGTTCTAGGAGGTTGCTATAACCTTCTTTGTGATTAGATCACCAGCAAACTGTTTCTTTCCTGCATAATGCACTTCTAAAACACTAATGAAAGGAAAATGAGCCAAACAATAACTTTCTAGGTTGAAGTGGGGTGGCAGGTAGATCTTTGTTCTGTTCTTAGAGAGAGAATAAGTATAATATCTCATTTTTACATCAATATTGTTTTGGAGTATTGTATGTGGTTTTACTTTATTTTAGTTTTTTTTTTTTTTTTAATTTTAGGAAAGGCAATGGAATAGCTTAAAAGGAATGCCAAATTAAAGCTAGAGGATTGACACAATTTTTATAACTAACCTTTGACAGAATTTTTTAGTTTGTGGGCTTTCTCCAACATTTGCATTATCACTTCCCAATCTTGAAAAAAAATCTATTTGATAAATTAAAAATGTAATAAAATACACAAATAATTTTGCAGTACAAAATATTAACTACCAAAAATGTCAAACACAAGTGTCACCGTTTTGTGGTGAAGGTGAACATAGTACCCCCAAATATGCCTTTTTGGCAAAAGGATTATTTTGACCTGATTGTTTTTAAGAAATAGCAAGCATAGGAGAAGCTCTGAAAGCAAAGTAGAAGTTATTTTTTTGTAAGAAAAAATTATATTCATAAGAGAAATCTTCACTTGGAAGGATGTATTCCTCTTTTTACCTGTGTAAGGTACTCACCTGACACAGTGTATGCTCCTCAGTTCTGTCTCATCCACAACAAAAATTTGGAGTGACGGACATTACAGCCCTCCCGTGGTGTGTCATGGTTCTTGGGTCTTGGACAGACTGTGTTATAGCTCTCAGGTCTCGAATGGACTATGTTATAGCTCTTAGACAAATCAGTGTTACAGCTCCATGTTACAACTCTATTTTATTTAGATAATAGCAGGAAAATCCATCCTCGATGTGTGAGGGCATGTCAACCCAAAGAGGCAAAGAGAAGAATGCCCAGTGTGTGGGAGAAAGAGAGAGGGAGAAAGAGAGAGAAAGAAAGAGAAAGAGTGCATGCACACAGGGGGAGAGAGAGCACAAGCAAGCATGGGAGAGAGAGAGAAAGAGAAAGAGAGCACACACGTAGTGGGGAGAGAGAGAATGCACACTTTGGCTCCTCCTTTTTTATGTTTTTCCTCCCCCTGGGCCTACCCTATGTAAATTGGGTTAGCCAGGAGTGCTGTTTGTTCTACTTGAAGTCCTCACTCTGGTCCTCTGACCTTCCTTTGACCTTCCTTTGTTCTATTTTCATGGGCTTTTCCCTTCCTTGTCTTTTAGCCACCGCCATTTTGGACTCCTGTTTCCTATTCTAATTACCTAACACCTGGAAGAGGAGGACAATATTTCCAGAAACTTATCAATCTCAAAGGCAGCTACTTAAATCTGCATAACAATTTTAGCTTTGTTTACTGCTCTTGCTTGATAACCACCCATAACCAACTCCCTCTATCCTTATGGAATCTTGTTTAGTCTTTAGCTGGATATGGTATTTAAGGTGGTGATTTGAGCTGTTTGGGGGAAATTACCCACACTTCCTGGGTGTCTCCAGTGAATACAAAGGTATGTATATTATTAAACTTGTGTCTGTTTGTCTCATGTTAATCTTTGTTATTACATGGGGATCTCAGCCAAGAACTTAGAAGCATAAAGGGAAAATATTTTTTGTTCTCCTACAGTTGTACCATGAAGCTAATATGTACAAAATTTGAGTTTTGCAGTTGACATACTAATATTCACGTTCTGCATATGGATGCTCAAATGTGGCATTTGCAGTGAAATTCCAGAAACAATAAGAATGTTAGTTGTAGGTGAAAAAAATAAAAAATAAACTAAATTTTCTTGGGTCAGATAATATAGGTCCCTTCAGAATAGCAAAAAGAACGTGAGGCTTTCGGGTCAATACGGCTGAGTGGAAAGACTTGCACTCCTCTTCTCTTGTGAGAGCTCTAAAATCACAACTAGCTGTTGAACAACCATCAACAGAAGAATGCTGGAAGGCTTCAAAAAAGATACCACATGTCCAAATACAGAAAGATGATGGGAGGAGCACAATTACAATAAAATTCAAATCCCATACCCACCAGGTAGATGACATAAAAACTGGAGGACAATAATATCAAATAAGTTCTCCCACTGTTGTGAAGTTTCTGAACCTTACATCAGGCTTCCCAGCTGGGGATCTGACAAAGAGACTGGGATTCCCAGAGAAAATGACCTTGAAGACTGCAAGATTTGACTATAGGACTTCCACAGGACTAAGGGAAACAGACTCCAGTCTTGGAGAGCACAAGTAAAATCTTGCACACAACAAGTCCCGGAGGAAAGCAGCAGTGACCTGACAGGACCCTGAACCATAACTACCTGCTAATGTTGGACGGTCTCCGGTGAAGGCGTGGGGTTGCAGGCACTCCCCACAGGGACAGGCACACTGGTGCAGCAGTCTGTGAAGTTCTGACTTGGCATAAGCCCTCTTGGAGGTCTCCATTAAAGTTACCAGAGAGCCTGTAGACCCCAGCCATCAAAAGATAATCAGATTAAAGCTTTACTGAGCAATGTCCTGTCCACTAGAGCAAGACCCATTTTTCCCATCTCCAGTCCCTCCCATCAGGAAGCTTACACAAGCCTGTTAGCCTCTTCCATCAGAGGGCACAGAGGACACAAGAAGAACCACAGTCCCACAGTGGCTAAAACAAAAGCCACATTACAGAAAATTCATCAGGATGAAAAACAGGAAGTTATGTCCCAAATAAAGGGACAAGATAAAACCCCAGAAAAACAACTAATGGAAATGGAGATAGACAATCTTCCAGGAAAATAAATCAGAATAATGATAGTGAAACTGATCCAGGATCTTGGGAAAATAATGAAGATGCAAGAAATTTTTACCAATGACCTAGAACTAAAGAACAAGCAAACGAGATGACAAACACACTAGAAGCAATCAATAGCAGAATAACTGAGGCAGAAGAACAGACACAAGACTTGGTGGACAGAATGGTAGAAATCACTGCCGCAGAACAGAATATTGAAAAATGAATAAAAATAAATAAAGTTAGCCTAAAAGACTTCTGGGACAAAGTTAAATGCACCAACATTTGCATTATAAGGATCCCAGAAGGAGAAGAAAGAAATAAAAGACCTGAGATAATATTTGAAGAGATAGTAGCTGAAAACTTCCCTACCACGAGAAAGGAAATAGGCAACCAAGTCCAGCAAGCACAGTGAGTCTCAGTCAGGATAAACCCAAGGAGAAACACAACGAGACACATAGTAGCCAAACTGACAAAAATTAAAGATAAAATATTAAAAGAAACAAGGGAAAAAAGACAAATATACAAGGGGACTCCAATCAGGCTATCAGCGGATTTCTCAACAGAAACTCTACAAGCCAGAAGGAATGGTGTGATATATTTAAAATAATGAAAGGGAAGAATGTACAACCAAGAATAGTCCATCCAGCAAGACTCTCATTCAGCATTGATGGAGAAATCAAAAGCTTTCCAGACAAGCAAAAGTTAAGAGAGTTCAGTACCACCAAACCAGCTGTACAACAAATACTAAAGGAATTTCTCTAGACAGGAAACACAAAAGAAGGGAAAGATCTTCATAAAATAAACCCAAAACAATTAAGAAAATGGTAATAGGATCATACATATCCATCATTATCTTAAATGTAAATGGATCAAATGCACCAATCAAAAGACATAGACTGGCTGGGTGGATGAAAATGTGCATGTATGCTCTTCCACTTACTACATCACTCTGCTTGATCCCCCAAATTGTATGTAGTTATTTTTTATTGGTAGGTTAATCAGGTTCCCATTATGGCTTGCAATTGTAATTATCTTTTATTTTTATTTCTTGCTATTGATTGTGAAAATGGATAAACATCTTCTATGATCGTGATCATCTATTACTCACTTAATATCACTGTATCATGATTGGTCAAGAGAAAAATAACAGAACTCTATATTACCAAATCTACCATTTACTAAAAAAGGCAGTAATCACTTTTTTAACAAATCCAGATGCATCAGAATTATCTTGAAGTATTTTGAAATATAAAGAAAACGAGCTTGAATTTTATGAGACAGAAGATATAGTTAGATGACTTTTTATAAGTTCTTTATAAACTCTACTACTCTATTATATAGAATGTGTGTAATATAGTTTAATTTATTGTTGCTGCTGTTGTCATTGTTTTGTAAACAATGTTGAAACAATTTGGTAAAGATAACAATGAAATTGATATGTATAGATTTGAAGCAGCATGTAAGTTTGCAAGAAAGCAAACTACTCAGATGACTCTGGTGTTGTATATAATCACAAACAGTATAGAAAAGTAACTGCTAATGGTCTCGAAAATCTACGAGTATTGGCTCTGTGTGCGTGTCATAAAGTTGCATTGAATTCTCCCTACTGCCACTCTACAATCATCACATCATTTATTGTGGTTGATTCTCGATCTTTCAAACTTGTTTTTATAGTGTCTTCTTGTAAACTTCTTACACATTTATGTTTAACCTTTCCAAACATCATGATATATCACTGAAATATCACTGCATTTAAATTGTCATGCAGACTGTTTTCCAACATTGCTGATACTCTCCTTTTCCATGGACATGTGTTTCAAGGATTCATTTTGATCATTTGAATATCTTAATAGTTTTGGTAGAACAAAACATTATAATCTGAAAGGCTGAAACATTTAATCACTACTGTGATACCCTTCAAAATTCCTTTCCCTCTGACGTGCTAATAAGTAATATTCAAGATGACACATGCTCCATCCACAAGGGTCTCTGAGAGACCAGGATAATCATAGCCCTCAAGGATTGATGTGTGGTGTAAGAGACTAAATATTTAAATTGAGTTGTATAAATACATATGTATGTGTGTATATTTATATATAAATATATATATTTGTGAAGAATATAATAAGCATATGTGTTTGCATGAATATGCATAAAATCAGTGATGTCTTAGAAAATGAGTTTATTATTATACTACTGCACATATTATTACTTTAGGTGAGTAAAATTAATTTTCTACAATAAGAATATTCCACATAACTTCAGGTAACAGTGACTTTCTGTCACTATGTAACAAGAATTTCATTTCCTCTAGTTTCAAATAAGATTTTTCTAATTATCCTGCTTAGCCTTTACCTATAACATTTTTAAAGTTCAAAATTTAACAGTGTGTTCAATGCACTTAGCACTTTTATTAACACTCTCCTCAAAATAACAGCTTTTCTAGATTCTGACTACAACATGATTTCAAAGCTTACTCCCCCATTTAGTCATTTCTTTTAGCTATACCTAACATTCAGATGCCAAGTTCTGTATTATTTATTCACTTATGTGTAATTAATTGCATCAAAACTTAGTTTTGCACATTTATTTTTTCACAGTTAATCAGTTACCTGGGTTAGTGTGTCTGATTGCTTCTGGCTCAGGAAATTTGTCAATTTGGGCTGTAAGGATAGGAATCTTCTTTCAAGCTCATTTATGTGACTATTTTCCTGTCACAGTATCTTGTCACATGAGTCTCCACAGGCTACCCTCTAATATGGCAGCTTGTTTCTGCCAGAGTGAGTTGAAACAGATAGAGCTGGTGAGCATGTGAAAGTGGAGTAAGACTCTCACTGTAACCTAATATTAGAAGGAGCATACAATATGACATCATTTCTATCATATTTTACTAGTTTCAAGCGTGTCAGTACATCCAGCCCATACCCAGAGAAAGGGGATTGCACAAATGTGTAAAGATCAGGAGTTATGGATCATCAGGGCCTATCTTAAAGGCTGCCTGCTACAATCTTATTATAATTTTTTATTATAAACAACATATAACAATTCAGGAAATAATGACATCTTAAAAATATTTTTTTCTTTTATGTAAAGTTAAGGACTTGTAAATCATAAAAACACTTTCCAAATTTTCTATGACTTCCCAGTTTATTTTTTAAAAAGCATTCTCTAACTCTTCCTAAGGCTAAAAACTCTAAAATCTCTCATTTCCCAGTCTTTCTTTTCCATTTTTCTGCCAAGCTAGACCACAAGTACCTGTTTTATGACACTCTCCCTCATTCAATTTTCTCTATAACTACTGATTTTCTAATTCTTATTCCAGGCATATACAATAAATTCAGAAAAGAGACTGTGCCATGGGCTTCTTTTAATTATGTGGGAAAGGGTGTTACGTGAGAAAGGAAAAAAAAATGTATAAATATTTAAAATAAGCCTGGTAAACTATCTGTACATATAAACACATGGCTACTATATTTTCCAAAGCACCTAGTGGGTATTCACAGAAAAACTTAATTTGTGGTTTCAATCTGGAATTGAAGTGTAGATTCTGAAGACAGTGTCAGGAACTAAAGGCGTGCAAGTATTAGCATAGCTTCCAACATTCAAAGGAATAAGGAAAGTCTACATGATAGAAAAAAAAATTGATTTTAAAGATCAAGTCATGTAAAATGATCATAAGTCTCATGAATTAATTAAAAAGTTATTCTATAACACTGAAATTATACACACTAAACAGAAATTATAACAGTTTGCATTTATTGACTCCTCAAAAATGTTATAACTATAATTTATTTATTCATAATTGATAAAATAATTATTTTATAGTTACTTAATTTATAAAAAATGAATTTACAATTTATAAAATATAGGTTAATTTATATACTTTATTTATTAAAAGAACATATCTAAAATGGCAAACTATTTTGGTATTCAACCCCCAAAAGTTAATGAGATTGAATTCAATAATTTCTTTTTAATTTTAATATTATTAAGGTCAGATCAATTTTAAGTGAAATTCATTTTTTAGAGTGCTAAACAGGACTAGTCCACATTTTTCTATTTTTAAAGCAATTTTTAATTTATGCTTTTTCTAAAATAATTTGAAATCAGTTTCCCAAAAGAAATTGAGTTTACTAAAATTTTTGCAGGAAATATTTATGTCTATTATACCACACTTATGGAAGAAAGTGAAGAAGAACTAGAGTATCTTGAAAGTGAAAGGGGAGTGAAAAAGTTGGCTTAAAGCTCAACATTCAGAAAACTAAGATCATGGCCTCCAGTCCCATCACTTCATGGCAAGTAGATGGGGAAACAGTGGAAACAGTAACAGACTTTATACTTTTGGGCTCCAAAACAACTGCAGATGCTGACTTCAGACATGAAACTAGAAGACTATTCCTCCTTGGAAGAAAATTTATGACCAACCTAGACAGCATATTAAAAAACAGACATTACTTTACCAACAAAAGTCAAAGCTATGGTTTTTCCAGTAGTCATGTATGGATATGAGAGTTGGACTATAAAGAAAGCTGAGTGCCAAAGAATTGATGTTTTTAAATTGTGGTGTTGGAGAAGACACTTGAAAGTCCCTTGGACTCCAAGGAGATCAAACCAGCCCATCCTAAAGGAGATCAGTCCTGAGCATCCATTGGAAGGACTGACGCTAAACTGAAACTCCAATACTTTGGCCACCTGATGCAAAGAACTGACTCATTAGAAAAGACCCTGATACTGAGAAAGATTGAAGGCAGAAGAAGAAGGGGATGACAGAGGATGGGATGGTTGGATGGCATCACTGACTCAATAGACATGAGTTTGAGTAAACTCTGGAGTTAGTGATGGACAGGGAGGCCTGGCATGTTGCAGTCCACAGGGTCACAAAGAGTCAGATTCAACTGAATGACTGCCCTGAACTGAACAGCAGTATTTTAACTTTAGATATAAAAGTTCCCTTAAACTTGTTATAAAACTAATTTGAAGCAAAGTTCAATCAGTTCAGCAAAGTCACATACAGAATTATTAGCAAATCTAACACTAAAAGCACGGTTTTGGACTTCCCTGGTGGTCCAGTGTTTGAGAATCCACCTGCCAGTGCAGGGACATATGTCCAATCCTTGGTCCAGGAAAATCCCACGTGTGAAGAAGCAACTAAGGCCATGAGCCAAAACTAATTTAGCCAGCCCTCTATAGCCTGTGAGCTGCAACACTGAAGTCCAAGTCTAGAGCCCATGTTCTGCAACAAGAGAAGTCACTGCAATGAGAAGTCCACGCATGGTAACAGAGTAGCTCTGGCTCACCACAACTAGAGAAAGTCTGCATGCAGCAATGAAGTCAGAACAGTAAATGAATAATTTTTTTAAGATATATTTACCCAATCTATAATATAAATTTCTATTTATATAGTTCTTCCTAGTATATACATCCAGAGAAGGCAATGGCACTCCACTCCAGTACTCTTGCCTAGAAAACCCCATGGACGGAGGAGCCTGGAAGGCTGCAGTCCATGGGGTCGCTGAGGGTCGGACACGACTGAGAGACTTCACTTTCACTTCTCACTTTCATGCATTGGAGAAGGAAATGGCAACCCACTCCAGTGTTCTTGCCTGGAGAATCCCAGGGACGGTGGAGCCTGGTGGGCTGCTGTCTATGGGGTTGCACAGAGTTGGACACGACTGAAGTGACTTAGCAGCAGCAGCAGCAGTATATACATCAACTATGTTTATGTATAATTATTATGAGGAAATAAAAGTAAAAAGTAAATGTTTCACAAATCACTTTATACTTTCAGCTGGCAACATTTTCAAGCAGATGGGAGCAATGAGAGATAAAAATCCTGTTTATATTAGTGGCCAGTTGATATAGAAGAACGTGGAATGTCTCAAAAGACTATTCTACTGATTGTGATGTAGGCCATCATCAGCCAATCCAGAAACTATAAACATTGATGGAACTAGAAATTTTAGAAATTATTTGAAAGTACAGATTCCATCATGGTATTCTATAAAAAATGTCCAAAACTCATTCTTTTAAAAATGGCAACCTATAAACACTATAAGCTGTAGACTGTAAAAAAAAAAAAAAATAAGTATACCACTGCCAGTACTATATTTATTATGGTGTCAAAGTTGAGGTTAATATTTAAAAAAGAATCTTCAGACCTAACAATCCTGCATGCTTACTGGATATGGTTCAAGACTTGGGTTACATTCTGCTAACAAGTAAATTATAGAATTAAGTCATGAGTCTCAAAACCTCATTTTATGTCTTATAATATTAGTAAATACTTCATGATTTTTAGAGAAATGTGGTAACCTTTATTAAATCAAATTAGCAAAACTTTCCTTTCTTAGAAAGAAACCTGCATTTTAGTTCCTAATACATAAATAAAAAGAGGAGTTCAGTTCAGTCGCTCAATCTTGTCCAATTCTTTGCAACCCTATGGACTGCAGCACTCAGGCTTCCCTGTCCATCCCTAACTCCTGGAGCTCAAACTCATGTCTATCACATCGGTGATGCCATCCAACCATCTCAAAAAGAGAAAGCCTTATTCTTATTTAGAAATCACAATTTAGAGGTTTCCTTAGCTAGGAGCATAATAATTTTCTATTTTTTGTTGCCCACTGTAACCAAAACTGAGCTATTTAGACCTGAAACAAACCAAAAAACCCCAAGAAGATAGATATTTTAAGTACCTTACAATGTAATGCATTTTCCTTAGAGCTAAACAGCATTTTCTTATTGTTCACCTTTTCTCTATACCTAATATCAATTTAATGCAAAGTATAAAGACTTAATTTTTCCCCAGGAAAGACAACAATATTTGCTGCTTGTTTTCATCCTAAAGCTGTATTGTCTTATTTGATGTACTCTTTAAAATGCTCCTCACAAAGTAGAATCATGTGTATCTAATTTCAACATACCAAAATCAGTGGGTGAAAGATGTGAAAAGTGATGACTGCAAAATATATTCAGTTTCAAGTAAAGTACTTGTTTTCATGTCAGGCACTTGGTTTCTCTAACAGCTGCCAATATCAAAAATTTACTTTGTTAATTGGGGAGGCTTCCCAGGTAGCTCAGTGGTAAAGAATCCATCTGTCAATGCAGGAGACTCAGGAGATAGGAGTTCAATCCCTTGGTTGGGAAGATCCCCTGGAATAGGGAATGACAACTCACTATGGTATCCTTGTCTGGAGAATTCTGTTGACACAGGAGCCTGATAGGCTACAGTCCTTGGGGTTGCAAAGAGTTGGACATGAATGGGCACTTCTATTATGTTTTAATGGTAAATGTAAGTCACTACAGGATTTTAATATTTTATATGTTTTGAAGTATATAATTTACATTCACATTTTAAATGGGTATATTTTTAGTTTTTATGAAATTGATATAGAAATTATACTAAAAACAAGACAATAAATACAGTAAAAAGTAATAGTAGCCTGCCCCATTTATCTCATCTTTACTCTATAGAAACATAATTTAAATTATTTTATTATTTTTTTTATTATTTCTATTTTACTAAGTAATATACTTTCAGTTCAGTTCAGTCACTCAGTCATGTCTGAATCTTTGCAATCCCATAGATTGCAGCAAACCAGGCTTCCCTGTCCATTACCAATTCTCAGAGTTTGCTCAAACTCATGTCCATAGAGTTGGTGATACCATCCAATCATCTCATCTTCTATCATCCCCTTCTTCTCCTGCCTTCAATCTTGCCCAGTATCAGGGTCTTTTCCACTGAGTCAGTTCCTTGCATCAGGTGGCCAAAGTATTGGAGCTTCAGCTTCAGCATCAGTCCTTCCAGTGAATATTCAGGACTGATCTGCTTTAGCATGGACTGGTTGAATCTCCTTGCAGACCAAGAGACTTTCAAGAGTCTTCTCCAACACCACAGTTCAAAAGCTTCAATTCCTCAGCACTCAGATTTCTTTGTGGTCCAACTGTCACATTCATAAATGACTACTGGAAAAACCATAGCTTTAACTAGACAGACCTTGTTGGCAAAGTAATGTCTCTGTTTTTCAATATGCTGTCTTTATTGGCCATAGCTTTTCTTCCAAGGAGCAAGCTTCTTTTAATCTTTTTTTTTTTTTTTTTATGAAAAACTAACATACTTTACCATTATATATTTACTCTCTGCTATTATAAATAATTGGAGAAGGGAATGGCAACCCACCCCAGTGTTTTTGCCTGGAGAATTCCATGAACAGTGGAGCCTGGCTGGCTACATTACATGGGATGGCAGAGTCAGACATGTCTGAGAAACTAACACATACATACATATATAATAAATAATAATTTAACTTGTTCTAACATAATTTAGCACATCCAAGTAACACAAATTACATGGTCAGTTCAGTTCAGTCATAGTCGTATCCAACGCTTTGCGACCCCCTGGACTGCAGCAGGCCAGGCCTCCCTGTCCATCACCAACTCCTGGAGTTTACTCAAACTCATGTCCATTGAGTTGGTGATGCCATCCAACCATCTCATCCTCTTTTGTCCCTTCTCCTCCATGGTAGATATATACTGAACTTTGCATCGTATGCTAGCTCCTTTTCAAATTTATGGAAAAGATTCACATTTGTTTCATATATCTACAAAACTCATGCTGCTGCTAAGTCGCTTCAGTCGTGTCCGACTCTGTGTGACCCCATAGACGTCTGGCAGCCCACCAGGTTCCCCCGTCCCTGGGATTCTCCAGGCAAGAACACTGGAGTGGGTTGCCATTTCCTTCTCCAGTGCATGAAAGTGAAAAGTGAAAGTGAAGTCACTCAGTTGTGTCTGACTCTCAGAGACCCCATGGACTGCAGCCTACCAGGCTCCTCCATCCATGGGATTTTCCAGGCAAGAGTACTGGAGTGGGGTGCCATTGCCTTCTCCGACAAAACTGCATAGTATCACTTTATTAAGCACAGAGCTGCCTGTTCAAATAATTGCAGGTTTCAACAATCGCATCTTGGGTAGCTTACACTATCTCATTTTGCCTTTATTTCTTCAGTTGTGAAGATTGGCTGTTAGAATTCTATGATTTTAGTTAAAAAAAAAAAAAAAAGAATTGACAGTAAGTAGTTAACAAGTGTTAGTTATTAGAGTTTCCACTCTCTTTTCAATTCTAATATGCACATTTAGCTATTGGTCCTGGATCAGGGTTTAGCTGCTAGATTTTTCTGCTGTGGTATATGACACAACGCTGCATCTAACAAAAGATTGACCTTGAATTCCATTCTATAATGATGTATATTACAATTGATTGATTCAGTTTCTGTGAAATCTTTTGTCATTATTATTGATATCATTAAGCCTATTTATTGAGTCAAATTTGAAAATTAAAAAAGCGATTCATAGTGTGACTATGTAAATAAGGTTTATGTAAAATTATTTAAAGTACTATGATTTTTTTTTTATCTTGTATTTTATTTTATTTGGCCACACCACACAGCATGTAGGATCTTAGTTCCCTGACCAGAGATCAAATCTGTGTCCCTTACACTGGAAGATGCAGTCTGTACACCAAGGAAGTGCCCTTAACTTGTGTTTAAAATCCTTTATTCTTATTTCAAATTCTGAATCTTTAGAATGTCTTTTTCCTTGGGAAACCTTCCTCATGAACTCCCTCCATTATTCTGATATATATATATATATATATATATATAAATTGGAGAATAAGTGCTTTACAGGGCGGTGTTGGTTTCTGCCATATGACTACATGAATCAGCCATAGGTGAACATATGTCCCCTCCCTCTTGAACCTCCCTCCCACTCCCCACCTCATTCTGGCCTTCCAGGTTATCACAGAGCGGTGGGTTGAACTCCCTACATCCTACAGGAAATTTCCACTGGCTCTCTAATTTACATACAGTCACGTGTATGGTTCAAAGCTACTTCCAATTTGTCTCACCCTTTCCTTCCCCTGCTGTGTCCACAAGTCTGTTGTCTGTCTGCGTCTCTATTGCTATCCTGCAAATAGGTTCATCGGTACTATTGTTCTAGATACCATGTAGCTGAGATCTTATTAAGAACAGCAGAAAGGCATTCATGAAACATTATTTCACTACTGCTTTGTTGATTTGATCCTTTATTACTTCAGTTCCATAAGGAAACTTTTGTATCACTAAAGGACATCATTCATTATATGCCAAGAAATAGATTGTGAAAGCTTTTTGTAGGGATTTCTTTATATGTATAAAAATGTCTTTATTTTGTCATTATTATTCAGTAATTTAACTAAATTTTATAAATCTAAATATCATTTTCTGATGTTTTTATTGCTTTTTATCATCAGTGTTGTTAATGGGAAGTCTAATTCCAGTTTAATTATTATGTATCTTCACTAATTTATTTTATAATGGATTATTTGGGAGATTTTTTTTGTCTGTTTTTGTTTTTGGTTTCTTCAAGGATGCTTTTATGATTACCCTTCTATTTGTTTTCTGAAATGCCACATTGCATGCATAGAGATGTGTGTGTGTGTGTGTCTGTTCCATGAACTAATTAACTATATATATATAAGGAAGTTTATCTTTTGTTTCTGTGAAACTGCCTTGAACTATCTTGGTATTTTTCTCCCTTCTGTTTTTTCTTATTCTTTCAAAAATGTATCTATATATACAGACTGTACAGATACATTTGTGTTCTACATATATTATTTTTAATATGTTTTCATTTGTCATTTTACTGACTGTTCTGCATCAAGGAGATTCAATAAATCTGTGAGTTTTAATTAGGGGCAGACATGATCAAATTTGTGCTCTAGAAAAGTAATTGGCTGCAGTGTATCCCTGTTAACAAAGGGTTTAGAAGAAGAACTGAAGATAGCCAGAGCATAAGCTCAGATTAGTTTCATCCTTTATAAATCTTCCTTTTTTCCTTAACTCTGAGGATATTAATTCTTGTCCCATTGATGAAAACTTTTATAAAGATACAATTTATATAAAGTGCTTCTGACAGACCTAGAAAGGGTATATATAGCTTAAGCTAAAAATATCACTGTTATACTATTAAGAATGTAACTATACATAGATGTGGAAGAAATGTGTGCCTGATAATTATATCTGCTCAAATAACATTTTAATATAATACTATTTGAATGCTTAAGTAGGAAAAGAGAAAATATTTTATTGGAAATCTGTAATATACAGTATTATTCCGGGAATAAAAGCAGTATGAATTTAAAGGAATTCATAGTGAATCGAGTCACTGGATATGTGAATGAAGTTTAATGCAATATTTAAGTGCCTTAAAGGAAATATATAAAAGTAATACTGAAGTTCAGGGAATTAATGCTGATGATTCCCAGGTTTGGCTTGTGGGGTTCAGGTAGGAGGTAAAAATATTATTAGTTCCTTAGAAGAAGATGCTTCTGAATTAATTAATCCTTATGGATTGATAGGAACATATATGAAGCTGGAAATCATATACTATGTATCACACATATAGCTTCTATGATAATCACAACCCCTATTAATTGAAAAAAGTATAACAAGCTCAATATTATTTAATGTTCCCATGTTCTTTCACTGATGGGTTTATAGAATATAGTGTTGTATATTATGTTTGAAGAGTAAAGGTGAAATGAAATCTTAATCAGCCTTGAATGTCAGGCTAAAGACTAAGTTTGATAAAGTTGAAAGTATTCAGATAAGTTATAGTAGTGCCTTTTGAGAAGTGTGGTTAGAGATGGAAATTAAGAAATATTCAAAAATAAATTTTCAATTAAGTTCAGTTACTCAGTCGTGTTCCAGTCTTTGCAACCCCATAGACTGCAGCATTCCAGGCTTCACTGTCCCTCACTAACTCCTGGAGCTTGCTCAAACTCTAGTCCACTGAGTCAATGATACCATCTAACCATCTCATCCTCTGTCATCCCCTTCTCCTCCCACCTTCAATCTTTCCCAGCATTGGGGTCTTTTCCAATAAAACAGTTCTTCACATCAAGTGGCCAAAGTATTGGAGTTTCAGCTTCAGCATCAGTCCTTCCAATGAATGCTCAGGACTGATTTCCTTTAGGATGGACTGGTTGGATCTCCTTGCAGTTCAAGGGACTCTCAAGAGTCTTCTCTAACACTACAGCTCAAAAGCATCAAGTCTTTGGCACTCAGCTTTCTTTATAGTCCAACTCTCCATCTATACTTGACTACTGGAAAAACCATAGCTTTGACAAAACAGACCTATGTTGATAAAGTAATGTCTCTGCTTTTAAAGATGCTGTCTAGGTTGGTCATAACTTTCCTTCCAAGGAACAAGTGTCTTTTAATTTCATGGCTGCAGTCACAATCTGCAGTGATTTTGGAGCCCCACCCCACCCCCAAATAAAGTATCTTAGTGTTTCCATTGTTACCCCATCTATTTGCCATGAAGTGATGGGACAGGATGCCATGATCTTAGCTTTCTGAATGTTGAGTGTTAAGCTAACTTTTCCAGTCTCTTCTTTTGCTTTCATCAAGAGGCTGTTTAGTTCTTCTTCACTTTCTGCCATAAGCGTTGTGTCATCTGCATATCTGATGTTATTGATATTTCTCCCAGCAATGTTGATTTCAGCTTGTGTTTCATGCAGCCTGGCATTTCACTTAATGTACTCTGCATACAAGTTAAATAAGCATGGTGACAATATATAGCCTTGATGCACTCCTTTCCTGATTTGGAATCAGTCTGTTCCATGTCCAATTCTAACTGCTGTTTCTTGCCCTGCATACATATTTCTCATGAGTCAGGTCAGGTGGTCTTGTATTCTCATCTTTTGAAGAAGTTTCCACAGTTTGTTGTGATCTACACAAAGGCTTTGGCGTAGTCAATAAAACAGAAGTAGATGTTTTTTTCTGGAACTCTCTTGCTTTTTTGATGATCAGGTGGATGTTGGCAATTTGATCTTTGGTTCCTCTGCTCTTTGTAAATCCAGGTTGAACATCTGGAATGTCATGGTTCACATACTGTTGAAGCCTGATTTAAAGATTTTTGAGCATTACTTTGCTAGCATGTGAGATGAGTGCAATTGTATGTTAGTTTGAGCATTCTCTGGTATTGCCTTTCTTTGGGATTGGAATGAATACTGAACTTTTCCAGTCCTTTGGCCACTGATGAGTTTTCCAAATTTTTGGCACATTGAGTGCAACATTTTAACAGCATCATCTTTTAGGATTTTAAGTAGCTCAACTTAAATTCCATCACCCCCACTAGCTTTGTTCATAGTGATGCATGTAGTGATGCTTCCTAAGGCCTACTTGACTTTAACATTCCAGGATATCTGGCTCTAGGTGGGTGATCACACCATTATCATTGTTTGAGACATGAAAATCTTTTTTGTACAGTTCTTCTGTGTATTGTTGCCACCTCTTCTTAATATATTCTGCTTCTGTTAGGTCCATACTATTTCTATCCTTTATTGAGCCCATATTTGCATTAAATGTTCCCTTGGTATCTCTAATTATCTTGAAGAGATTGCCAGTCTTTCCCATTCTACTCTCTTCCTCTTTCTTTGCACTGATCACTGAGGAAGGCTTTCTTATCTCTCCTTGCTATTCTTTGCAACTCTGCATTCAAATGGTTATATCTTTCCTTTGCTCCTTTGCCTTTAGCTTCTCTTCTTTTCTCAACTATCTGTAAGGCCTCCTCAGACAACCATTTTGTCTTTTTGCATTTCTTTTTCTTGGGGATGGTCTTGATCACTGCCTCCTGTATAATGTCATGGATCTCCATCCACAGTTCATCAGGCACTCTGTCTATCAGATCTAATCACTTGAGTCTATTTCTCACTTCCACTATGTAATCATAAGGGATTTGATTTAGGTCCTACCTGAATGCTGTAGTGGTTTTCCCTACTCTCTTCAATTAATGTCTGAATTTTGCAAGAAGATTTTCATGATTTGAGCCACAGTCAGCTCCCAATCTTGTTTTTGCTGACTGTATAGAGCTTCTCCATCTTTGGCTACAAAGAATATAATCAATCTGATTTTGTTATTGACCATCAGAAGATGTCCACGTGTAGAGTCTTTTCTTGTGTTGTTTGTTGGAAAAGGATGTTTTCTATGACTAGTGCATTCTCTTGGCAAAATTCTGTTAGACTTTGCCCTGCTTCATTCTGTACACCAAGGCCAAATTAGCCTGTTACTCCAGGTATGTCTTGACTTCCTAATTTTTCATTCCAGTCCCCTGTAATGAAAAAGGACATCTTTTGAGGGTGTTAGTTCTAGAAAGTCTAACAACTTAACAACTGAACACACATGTGTGGACTGCAGTTTGTGCCAGGCTGGATCCAAGACAGATGCCTTCTTATTCTTGTTGGGGTTGTAGATGTTAGGGTGTTGGATAAAAGACCACAAACACTTTGTATTCCCTGTCTTTGCACATGTCCTCTCACTTAGATGGTGAGTGTTGTGTCCTCCTGTAGGCTTTGTACTGATCTGGGTACCAGACATAGAGAAACCTAGAGAGTGAAGGTTTCAGAGGAAATTCTGAACACAGTAGAATGGTTGTGGGAATCTGTTTATCCTTCTGCAATGGAAGGTAAACTGTTTCCTGCCCCATGCTGGGCACTGGTTTTCCAGAAGCTGCTCACAAGGCCCAGTGCTCGGAGGAAACAGTTCACAACCATTTCTATACATGCATGATGATCCTGGAGTATGAGAATGTACAAATGCTCCTTGACTGGGGAAGGACCTTGGGGCCTCGATGGAATAGTTGGACCCCTTGGCCCTGTGGAGCACAGGAACTTCAGGAGTGGCCCCAGCATTAACATGTCCTTTCTCCAGTCTCTGACACACCCAGACCTGCCATCTGGTTGCCTTTCACTCTTTCTGCTGGTTGCGAGTAGTGATTCACCATGCCCCAGTTTGATCCTTTGCATTACCAGTCCAGGCAGGGGCTCTGCAACCCCAGTAAATGTTCAGTAAGCTTATGCTGAACTGAATAGAGGGGTTGCTGGTCTACGTGCAGTGCACTCTAAGTCAAGGCCTGTGCTGCTTCCTGCCAGCCTCCCCTGAAGGTCAGAGTTTGACCTCTAGAGCCAGACAGTCTGGATTTGAATCCAGCCTCTGGTTTTCTGCTCTGATCTTGGACATGCTACCTGTTTGGCACTTTGGTTTCCTTATCTGTGAAGACAGGGTATGGGAGCATAACCCCCATGGAGTGTGAGGAGTAAATGAGTTTATAAGATGATCAGCTTCCCAGGTGGCTCAGTAGTAAAGGATCTGTGTACAGATTCAGGAGAAGATGGCCTGATCACTGGTTGGGGAAGATCCCCTAGAGAAGGATATGACAACACACTTCAGTATTCTTCCTGGAGAATTCCATGGACGGAGGGGCCTGGTGGGCTACAGTCCATTGGGTTGTGAAGAGTTGGACAAGACTGAGCAACTGAAGATGAAGAAGTTCTAGAAGGTCTTGTAGGTCTTCATAGAACTGTTCAACTTCAGCTTCTTCAGCATTACTGGTTGGGGCACAGACTTGGATTACTGTGATACTGAATTGTTTGCCTTGGAAATGAACAGAGATCATTCTGTCATTTTTGAGATTGCATCCAAGTACTGCAAGTTGGACTCTTTTGCTGACTATGATGGCTACTCTTTCTTTGAATGGATGCTTGCCTACAATAGTAGGTATAATGGTCCTCTGAGTTAAATTCGCCCATTCCAGTCCATTTTAGTTCACTGATTCTTCAAATGCCGATGTTCACCCTTGCCATCTCCTGTTTGACCACTTCCAACTTACCTTGATTCATGGATCTAAAATTCCAGGTTCCTATGAAGTATTGTTCTTTACAGCATCGGACATTGCTTCCATCACCAGTCACATCCACAACTGGGTATTGTTTTTGCATTTGCTCTGTCTCTTCATTCTGGTGTTATTTCTCCACTCTTTTCCAGTAGCATATTGGACAGCTACCGACCTGGGGAGGTCATCTTTCAGTGTCCTATCTTTTTGCCTTTTCATACTGTTCATGGGGTTCTCAGGGCAAGAATACTGAAGTGTCTTGCCATTCCCTTCTCCAATGGAGTACATTTTGTCAGAACTCTCCATCATGACCTGTCTGTCTTGGGTGGCCCTTAAACAGCATGGCTCATAGTTTCATTGATTAGACAAGGCTGTGGTCCATGTGATCAGTTTGATTAGTTTTCTGTGACTGTGGTTTTCATTCTGTCTGCCCTCTGATGGATAAAGATAAGAGGCTTATGGAAGCTTCCTGATGGGAGAGACTAACTGTGGGGAAAACTGGATCTTGTTCTGATGGGCAGGGCCAAGCTCAGTAAATCTTTAATCCAATTTTCTGTTGATGGGCGGGGCTGTGTTCCCTCCCTGTTGTTTGACCTGAGATTGAACTGTGGTGGAGGTAATGAAGATAATGGTGCCCTCCTTCAAAAGGTCCCATGCACACACTGCTATACTCAGTGCCCCCAACCCTGCAGCAGGCCACTGCTGACCCACGCCTCTGCTGGAGACTCCTGGACACTCAAGGGCAAGTCTCGGTCATTTTCTTGTAGGGTCACTGCTTCGCACAAGGGCCCCTGGGTCGTGGATTGCACAAGGTTTTGTCTGTGCCCTCCAACAGTCGGTTTCCCCAGTCCTGTGTAAGTTCTGGCAGCCCTATGGTCGGGTTAATGGTGAAGTCCTCCAAGAAGGCTTATGCCACACCTAGGGCTGCAGCACCCAGAGCCCCTGCCCCTGTGGCAGGCCACTGTTGACTCAAACCTCAAACCCTCAAAGGCAGGTCTGGCTCAGTCTCTGTGGGGTCTCCTGGTGCACACAAGGTTTTATTTGAGCCATCTAAGTGGCTCTGGCAGGTGTGGGGGTTGATTTTATTCAGGATTTTGCCCCTTCTACCATCTTGCTGGGGCTTCTCCTTTGCCCTTGTACATGAGGTATCTTTTCTCGGTGGGATCCAACATTCTCCTCTTGATGGTTGCTCAGCAGGGAGTTGTAATTTTGGAGTTCTCAACAGGATAAGATGAACACACATCCTTATACTCCATGATCTTGACTCTTACATCCTAAATATTTTCACTGTATTATTTCAGCTTACCCAGGAATAAAATAATTAACATTATTTTTATAATATAACTTGCCATCCACTCAGCTTCTACTAGTAAATCTAAAGAGAACAGGAAACATAACACTGGAAATATGCATCCTGTTAGCATTGTTGTTTTCAACTTTGATCTTCAAAAGGAATTGCAGAAATCATTTTGAAGGTTAGACCTCTCTTTCAATAACTGGAATCAGATCAGAACCATTGCAAAGGATGCCTAAGATGATATGGTTTTATTATTGTCTGTATAACCATATGGAAGTTTCATTCTCAGTAGAGTTGATTTATGTGAATACATTAGCATTATTTTCCGAAGCGTATATTTAAAGAGGGTTGCTATGTGAGGCATTGCTGGACTTTGTCTCTGGAAAAGAGATGTGAATATCAAGGAAAATGCTATAGAATTGACAGTATCAGGAAGAAAATATCATTGTCCAATATGTTATTGCCTTACTTTACCAGTAGATTTCATATGGAGATATCAATAAAATGCAATTTACTATAATTTTGTAACTGGATGTCAGATGGCATTACTTGGGCTAATCAAATATGATTTTCAATTTCTATCTGCCTACTGTTTATTCCATCTGTTTGCTTGGTTCTTGCCATATATCTTAGCATGTGAAAGCCATTTAATTTTTTTTCTTAAGTTTTAAGATTTAACACTTGTTTTATGTGTGCTTTTCAATGGGAAACTTGAAGAAGGTCACCAAAATTTTTAAAAGTTTATTCTCAGTGAACAATGTTTAGTGCATCAGTATTTTATAGCATAAATATGATTAATTCAATATTTTGAAGACAGTGCTCACTGGATGTCGTCTGGCCATGAGAAATCTAACTTCCTTCATCTCCAGCTACAGCCACTTATTCCAGCATCTGGCAGGAAGGGACTTTCATTTTTCTCCAAATGTGTTTGAGATCAGCAGGACTTGTAGGAGGTGGGAATAAGGGACGGGAGATTTGTCAGCATTGACTTCAGGACACTCTGGAGAAATACTAAACTTGGCTGCTGAACATTTCCTTACCTGCTGTCCTTGTTTGGTGTTTGGGATCAACTCTAAATTCTCTGGTTAAAAAATTCTAGAGGAGTATTTGAAGGGACTAGCATCTAACAGAACATAGTGGAGAAAGCTTGTCCTGCTTTTAAGTATGTGCTATATTTAGTATTTATAGTTTGTATGTAAGTATCAACTCATGTTTATATTTGGTCATTTTAATTATGCCTATGCACTCTTATAGAAATTTATAATTTTCCAATTTCACATCTTGTGTTCTTCATTGTGTGAAATGAAGTATTAGTTGGCCAGTAATGCTTGACTCTTTGCAACCACATGGACTATAGCTTGCCAGATTCCTCTGTGCATTGACTTCTCCAGGCAAGAATACTAGAGTGGGTAGCCAGGGATTGCACCCAGGTCTTCTGCATTGCAGGTAGATTCTTTATTGTCTGAGCCACCAGGGAGACCTCTTAATCACATGGAAAATTCATTAAAATAATCTATATTCATGCCATCAATTTGCATTTTAATTTTTCTGTAGCTTATGATTAGGCTTCTAAATTCTCTAAATTCCCCAATATTAAATACTTTCAACTATTCTTTCACTTTTAAATTTGATAAAGATTAAATATATTACTTAATAAATGTATAATTAAATAAATTATACATCAGATTAGATCAGATCAGTCGCTCAGTCGTGTCCGAATCTTTGCGACCACATGAATGGCAGCACGCCAGGCCTCCCTATCCATCACCAACTCCCGGAGTTCACTCAGACTCACATCCATCGAGTCAATGATGCCATCCAGCCATCTCATCCTCTGTCGTCCCCTTCTCCTCCTGCCCCCAATGCCTCCAAGCATCAGAGTCTTTTCCAGTGAGTCAACTTTTTGCATGAGGTGGCCAAAGTACTGGAGTTTCAGCTTTAATATCATTCCTTCCAAAGAAATCCCAGGGCTGATCTCTTTCAGAATGGACTGGTTGGATCTCCTTGCAGTCCAAGGGACTCTTAAGAGTCTTCTCCAACACCACAGTTCAAAACCATCAATTCTTTGGCACTCAGCCTTCTTCACAGTCCAACTCTCATATCCATACATGACCACAGGAAAAACCATAGCCTTGACTAGACGGACCTCTGTTGGCAAAGTAATGTCTCTGCTTTTGAATATGTTATCTAGGTGGGTCATAACTTTCCTTCCAAGGAGTAAGGGTCTTTTAATTTCATGGCTGCAGTCACCATCTGCAGTGATTTTATTTTAAAAATAAAGTCTGACACTGTTTCCACTGTTTCCCCATCTATTTCCCATGAAGTGGTGGGACTGGATGCCATGATCTTCATTTTCTGAATGTTGAGCTTAAGCCAACTTTTTCACTCTCCGCTTTCACTTTCATCAAGAGGCTTTTTAGTTCCTCTTCACTTTCTGCCATTAGGGTGGTGTCATCTGCATATCTGAGGTTATTGATATTTCTTCCGGTAATCTTGATTCCAGCTTGTGTTTCTTCCAGTCCAGCCTTTCTCATGATGTACTCTGCATATAAGTTAAATAAACAGGGTGACAATATACAGCCTTGATGAACTCCTTTTTCTATTTGGAACCAGTCTGTTGTTCCATGTCCAGTTCTAACTGTTTCTTCTTGACCTACATACAAATTTCTCAAGAGGCAGATCAGGTGGTCTGGTATTCCCATCTCTTGAAGAATTTCCACAGTTTATTGTGATCCACACAGTC
>NW_011495068.1:560590-564302 GCF_000754665.1 Bison bison bison | reverse complement strand
GCCCACTTGACTTCACATTCCAGGATGTCTGGCTCTAGGTCAGTGATCACACCACTGTGATTATCTGGGTCCTGAAGATCTTTTTTGTACAGTTCTTCTGTGTATTCTTGCCACCTCTTCTTAATATCATCTGCTTCTGTTAGGTCCATACCATTTCTGTCCTTTATCGAGCTCATCTTTGCATGAAATATTCCTTTGGTATCTCTGATTTTCTTGAAGAAATTCCTAGTCTTTCCCATTCTGTTGTTTTCCTCTATTTCTTTGCATTGATCGCTGAAGAAGGCCTTCTTATCTCTTCTTGCTATTCTTTGGAACTCTGCATTCAGATGTCTATATCTTTCCTTTTCTCCTTTGCTTTTCGCTTCTCTTGTTTTCACAGCTATTTGTAAGGCCTCCCCAGACAGCCATTTTGCTTTTTTGCATTTCTTTTCTATGGGAATGGTCTTGATCCCTGTCTCCTGTACAATGTCACGAACCTCATTCCATAGTTCATCAGGCACTCTATACATAGATATAGATAAAATATTAATAAATAAATATAGTAATAGATAAGTAATAAACACTGTTCTGATTAATTTCTCTGAAGTTATGATATCATTAAAGGTCAAATATACCAACATTACATTTCAAACAGTTTGTTTTCCTTTTTAAGGCTATTGTGTATGGCTGAATTTAATATGTTACCAGTATTAGTTAAACATTTCCAGTTTATCCAGTACTAAACTGTCATAATAAACACAATAAAAGTGTCCTGCTTGGATAGTGATATCTATCTATCTGTCTATCTAAACATCTGTCTTTCAATACTACATACCCATGTTCTTAGGTAGAATACTGTTCACTTAACAATTTGTATAAGAAGGCTTCCTGGTGTAGTTTTTTGGGTATCATATTTTAAGGATGACAACTGACATTTCTAGCATAAATTCTGGCACTCTTTTTCAGAGACAATCTCTCATCAAAAAGGTGTTTTCTGTAGGGGTTCTTAATTTTCCTTTCTCTCTGATGAATAGGAAACAAAATTTGAGGGGCATTCATTAATTTATTTTCTATTCAGTAAGTTCATATTATAGATCCATGGAAATTTAGAAATGAAAGACTGCATATCAACCTCTATGCTAGAATAACTGCTAACTACTTAAACTTTGTAAGCCTTTGTATCCTTATCTATCAAATGAACAAAGTAATAGCTATATCATAAAGGTGCTTGTGAGATATTCAATGAATGTGTTGCAGTGCCTAGGATAAAGTTGTAAGCACATTAAGTGCCCAACTCATGATATTTTCTTCTTTTTGTTATTCTCTTTATATAAGGAAATTAGTCTAGTCTAGGGAAAAATAAAATACAAGTATTCCATAAAAGTGCAGCAATAAGCATGTTTTTATCTTAATTTAGGGGCTTCTGAATGATGTTAATACCAACCATGTCAAAATACAACCGAATTAACCATTTGATAGGAAAATACTGAGTTTATTGTTATTGAGTAAGGGAAAAACTGCAGATTTTAGTAGCATCTCAGAGAGCGGTAAAGTAAATTTGATATAATTGTGAGGTTTTAGAGTTTGATTTAAGGTGCTTTTTTTAAATCAAAGAGTGTGGTTTTATAAGGATCATGATATAATGGTTTAAAACTGTGGAGGGGGGGAGGAGCGTAGCAACATAACGATTTTATATGATGACTGCAAAGATTTCTGGAAAGGAAGCAATTGTCTGATAATTTCTTTTGTAGAGCTGAACACTTTAATCTTCATTCTGGGGAAGAAGAAGAATCATTGGAAGGAAAATTAAAATTATTCTCAATATTTTCCATTCTGTAGAAAACTTTCTTGTAATAATAAAGTTATGTTGATAGAGACAGTGGAAAAACAATGTTTAGACCATCTGCTATTTGCTTTCAGGTGGATTTGTCTCATTGTTTTCCCCTGTAGCCATTCTGTAGCCTGAACTAAATGATACATAACTAATCTATAGAGACCTGATTAACCCAGATCATTACAACATACGGCATCATGTTTTCAATTTAAGTTCCCTGTTAGGGTTTCCTGGTTGTATTGGGTTCCCAGGTGACACAGTGTAAAGAATCCACCTGCCAATGCAGGAGGTGCAAGAAATTCAGGTTCCATTCCTGGGTAGGGAAGATCCCCTGGAGAAGGAAATGGCAGCTCACTCCAGAATCCTTGGACAGAGGAATCTGAGACACCCCAGTCCACGGGGTCACAAAGATTCGGACATGACTGAGCAGCACATAGCATATGTAAGCACATATATTATATTATATATTATATTTTTTTATAGTTTATAATTTAATGTATATACTTCTTTACACATATATGTGTATATATATATATATATATATATAGTGCAGCTGTGGACATATTGAAGATTACAAGTTGCAAATTTCAACCCAGGTAACTAATAAGATAAATATTTTTATCAGAATTTGTAGTCCACTCTCAGCCAGACACCAATGGTGTTGGAATAAACAAGGAGGATATCTCCCATCTACAATCAAAGAACCCTATAGAACCAGACATGGGTAATTCACAAGATCATCAAATTTTCATTTCTTTCTTTGATTTGCAGGTCTTTTTTGTAGTAGTAAAAATCCTGGTGAGTACTGCAGGTATGTAAACAGAATATTCTGCTCCCATTAAAGATAAAATTATATCTAAATTGGATTTTCTATGACCATTGCTTTTCCAATGTAATGAATCTCTCCATTAAAGAGGTCTATAGTCTATATGGCATTATTTAACTCTGTTATTCTCTAACACATGACACTTGGGACTCATTCTACTTTGTGTGTAAAGAGCTTAAGAAAAACATCAGATCAGATCAGATCAGATCAGTCGCTCAGTCGTGTCCGACTCTTTGAGACCCCATGAACTGCAGCACACCAGGCCTCCCTGTCCATCACCAACTCCCGGAGTTCACTCGACTCATGTCCATTGAGTCAGTGATGCCATACAGCCATCTCATCCTCTGTCTTCCCCTTCTCCTCCTGCCCCCAATCCCTCCCAGCATCAGAGTCTTTTCCAATGAGTCAACTCTTCGCATGAGGTGGCCAAAGTACTGGAGTTTCAGCTTTAGCATCATTCCTTCCAAAGGATCCAGGGCTGATCTCCTTCAGAATGGACTGGTTGGATCTCCTTGCAATCCAAGGGACTCTCAAGAGTCTTCTCCAACACCACAGTTCAAAAGCATCAATTCTTTGGCACTCAGCCTTCTTCATAGTCCAACTCTCACATCCATACATGACCACAGAAAAAATCAGAGCCTTGACTAGATGAACCTTTGTTGGCAAAGTAATGTCTCTGCTTTTGAATATGCTATCTAGGTTTGTCATAACTTTCCTTCCAAGGAGTAAGGGTCTTTTATTTTCATGGCTGCAGTTGCCATCTGTAGTGATTTTGCAGCCCAGAAAAATAAAGTTTGACACTGTTTCCACTGTTTTCCCATCTATTTCCCATGAAGTGATGGGACCGAATGCCATGATCTTCGTTTTCTGAATGTTGAGCTTAAGCCAACTTTTTCACTCTCTACTTTCACTTTCATCAAGAGGCTTTTTAGTTCCTCTTCACTTTCTGCCATAAGGGTGGTGTCATCTGCATATCTGAGGTTATTGATATTTCTCCCAGCAATCTTGATTCCAGCTTGTGTTTCTTCCAGTCCAGCATTTCTCATGATGTACTCTTCATATAAGTTAAATAA
>NW_011495068.1:522460-560490 GCF_000754665.1 Bison bison bison | reverse complement strand
TGACGTACTCCTTTTCCTGTTTGGAACCAGTCTGTTGTTCCATGTCCAGTTCTAACTGTTGCTTCCTGACCTACATACAAATTTCTCAAGAGGCAGATCAGGTGGTCTGATATTCCCATTTCTCGAAGAATTTTCCACAGTTTATTGTGATCCACACAGTCAAAGGCTTTGGCATAGTCAATAAAGCAGAAAAAGATGTTTTCTGGAACTGTTTTGCTTTTTCCATGATCCAGCAGATGTTGGCAATTTGATCTCTAGTTCCTCTGACTTTTCTAAAACCAGCTTGAACATCAGGAAGTTCACAGTTCACATATTGCTGAAGCCTGTCTTGGAGAATTTTAAGCATTACTTTACTAGTGTGTGAGATGAGTGCAATTGTGCAGTAGTTTGAGCATTCTTTGGCTGCCTTTCTTTGGGATTGGATGAAAACTGACCTTTTCCAGTCCTGTGGCCACTGCTGAGTTTTCCAAATTTGCTGGCATATTGAGTGCAGTACTTTCACAGCATCATCTTTCAGGATTTGGAATAGCTCAACTGGAATTCCATCACCTCCACTAGCTTTGTTCATAGTGATGTTTTCTAAGGCCCACTTGGCTTCACATTCCAGGATGTCTGGCTCTAGGTCAGTGATCACACCATCATGATTATCTGGGTCGTGAAGATCTTTTTTGTATAGTTCTTCTGTGTATCTTGCGATCTCTTCTTAATATCTTCTGCTTCTGTTAGGCCCATACCATAATAGAGTTTAAAATTCCTTTTGAATAATTAATATACTTGTTCTCAAATCAAGACACACCATTTTATTCTTCTTAAATTGTTATCTTACAATACCCTTTTTTTTCCCCCCAAGAGAGTAAACTGATGGCAAAAAAAGGTGAGAGGGGGGCATAACTGACATCTTTGGGAAAATCTTTGGGAAAGGAATTATCAAGTTTGTGTCTGATGAGCCGGTGGAAGCCAGTTGGCTTTTGTGCCAGGGATCTAATACAAGAAATTGGAGGTCACTTTAATTTTGGGGCAAAATATTCCTATTGGATTGCTAGATAGTATTATAATGTTATGGTGCAACCCATTTAGAATGGTCCAGTGCCAGGCAATTATCTTGTAATTCTGAGATCATTAGGTAGATCTAAAGCAAAAGAGAAGTCTGTCTTAGTTGTAAGATCTGTGAAAATGAGACAGACTCCAAATATTCACCATCTGTTCTCTCTTTCTCTTCCAAGTCCTTTTTGCTTAAAAGTTCAGTTATAAAAGTTGATTCCTACATAAGGTCCTCAGTCATATTTAATTGAAGAAACTAACCTAGTTTTCTGTGTAAGATGTGATTTTTAGACTTTGAAATGTCTGACCTGTTGCATTTGCCATCTCCAAAGTCCTGCATAGGTTGAATCCAGTTAACCAGGAAAACGACTGATTCAATACAAAAAACTGGTGTTAAAAAAGCTAGGTAGTTCTCTGAAAAAGAAAAAAAAAAGTGTGCACAAATCTAATAGTCAGTTTGTTGTGTGGTTTAGCCAGTTCACAAACCAATTGCAGACAATACTGAAATCATGCCAAGGATTGCATAAAGAGGTAAAAAGCAATATTAGGAGTAGAAACTTTCTTTGCGTGCTGTGTTCAGTCGCTTCAGTCATGTCCAACTCTTTGAAACCCTATGGACTACAGCCCACCAGGCTCCTCTGCTTTATAGCTAGGAAAATGAACAAAAGAATGTAGATAAAATATAATAATTTTTTTATTTTATTCAGTCAAACTTCAATAAAAGCCCATTGATGACAAATTGAAATTATAATTGGGAAATCATGGTTCAGATGTACAAAACTGGAGTTGGGCAACTACTGAAGATCTGGTCTCAGACACTTGTCTGCACCACTGAGAACTTGAACTTTCTTTAAACTGTACCAGACCCAAGGATACCACCAGCTCTATTCAGAACACCTGCAATGTTATAGTCTCAAGTTTTCCCTTTATAAATATGCAAAAATTTCTGACTCTAACCAATTGCTACTTAAACACCCTTACTTATTGTCAGCTACAATTACAATTATTGATAAGCAAGTCATATAGCTAACTGTAATCTTATATGAGTTTTACTTTTAAAAGCCTTCCTCATTTTGTAGTTCAGAGAAACATAATTTGAGTGCTTCTTGAATTTGTGTCTCCAGGCTGAAGTTCTAACAAACCCCAAACACTACTTTTTTTTTTTTTTTTCCAATCAGGTCTCCATCTCTGTAATTTTGGTTAATGTTGTCTATATTGCATGTAGTTGTTGACCCAATCCAAGGGTCTTGATTGGAATTTGTCCCCTTACAAAGATCGTATACTTCTAAAGTAGTTTTCCAAATAATTCTCTTATGGAAGGTTCTAGAAGGGATTATCTTCCAGTTCTTCAAGAATACTATAAATGCCTTCTTTTTAAGTGGGAATATAGGGACCCCTTTGAATCAAAGGCCAAGGTCTTTTTTTCTCTGCTATCTTTGGTATCTTTATGTTTCTGGAATTGGTCTCCAGATATTGTTATTCAATGTTTGTTTTAAAAACAATTGAGGACTGGCTTCTCATAGTTATTGACAGCAGCCTTTAGTACAGTGCTTATGCCTTATAATTTTGACAATGTATTCTTGAAATAATATGGTATCTAGAATTGGAGATGATATATCTAAACACATGTTTCTGCCTGCTACTATCTCATAAGTGGAGAATTAATTGATGACACCCAGAAGGAGTTGATCTCATTGCTATTAACCCAATGGTAATACTTTAAATGCATGGAAGTTGGAGAAGCTGAGAATTTTTCTACTTTCAGTTTCAGAACTGCATTTTTTCTTTCTACTTTCCTCAAAACTCCAAGCTTTGTAAATTTTTTGTGACAACATTCCAATAAAGAGATCACTCTTGTCACTTGAGGGACAGAATGAGATTCCTCCTGTTGGTAAGACAAACCTGATGTTTTTAAATGCATTTTTATGTTATTTCTAATTATTTTTAATGTAACAGATTTTTATCAAGTAATTGTTACATTTTCAGTCATTGAAAGGATTCAATCTATTTTGAGAACATGAAGAAAATTGCAGACATATAAACAAAAGCCATTCAGGTATCTGCAATCCATTTAGAGGTAATCAAAGGATGACTGCAGTTTGCAGTCTTAAACCTTGTTCTTTACGGTTTTACCAAAATTGTGTTTGTGAAAAATGAGACATGCACCATAGACACACTCAGAAAACTTAGTAAAGTTTTCCCATGAATGTTAATTGAATACAAGAGCTACCTTTTCTTGTTGTAAATTTCACATAGAGTTGCAGTGCTTCCATTTGTGGTTCCATTGTTCCTAAGTGGTCATTTTTTCAGATTATTTTCATTCAATCTGCATTCATATTTTTCTCAGTAACTTTTCTTCTGACTGTGGCACCAATTGCTGGTATATTATAACAATCTTTTGAAACTTTTAAAAGATTTACTCTTTATGCATATAATTAGAACGTTAATGAGCGAAACCTCTTTAGAAAAAAGAGCAGTGTGCCATTTTCTTTAGGCTCCAGGTTACCCTTTCATGTCCATGTCATAAGGAAACACTAGAGAACATGAAAGTTCATGTATTGACTACTCTGAGATGTAGTTAGGAACCTTTCTTATTTTTAAAAGCATTCCAACATTACAGTCCACTCCCCAAAATTTATCCTATGTTATTGTTCACATTAGTCTCTAATCTCCAGCTAAATGGAAAACTCTTATGAAGATCTGTATTTCTGCCTTCTGGGTAGATGTTGGCACTGGCAGGAAGTCATATTCTAGGGGAGAAATCAGGTATACCAAAGGGTACACCCACAGTGTTTCCTGTTTCGACATCAAGATACAGCCAATCAGCAAAAAAGATCGTCTGTATATTCTAAAGGGATTTCTATCTATCTATATAATAAATCTATCTGAACATAGTTCATGAGCAAGAGATTAGGCAATTATGAGTTTTTCCTTTTCTAACATAATGAAATAACCATAGCAGGATTTGAAACATTCCAAAGATTAATGGAAATGTGTGAGGGAGAAAATAACGAATTTCATAGGAGGTAAACCTATCTGCTAAGACATGTGTATTTTTCAATGAGCAACTATTGCAAAACATGAGGGATGCTCAAGGTGAAAGAAGATGCTAAAATCAAATTGGCAGAAGTCTCTGGTTATTTATTTGCTCTGGTTATCACCTTTAGACAAAGCAGCTGATATGGCTTGTGATATGGCATCAGTATGGAATTGTAGTTGGCTATTGGTTTATAGTCATTCCCAAAATATTAAGAATACTAAAGGCTTGTCCCAAGCTCTCATAAATGAATAGGTAGAAGCATTGATGATAATAGGTAAGCCCAGATCAGATGTTTGAAGAGTGAATTAAGCTTACACACACACACACACACACACACACACACGCACATACAAACACACACATCTGCCCCTCTTCAGGTTTCCAGGCAAGAGGTTCAAGTAATAAAAAAAATTAAGTCATATAGTGTTATGAGCTTCCTTTGTGACTCAGACAGTAGAGAATCTGCCTTTAATGCCGGAGACCAGGGTTCAGTCCCTGAGTCAGGAAGATCCCCTGCAGAAGGAAATGGCAACCCACTCCAGTATTCTTGCCTGGAGAATCCCAAGGACAGAGGAGACTGGTGGGCTACAGTCCATGGGTTTCAAAAAGTCTGACACAACTGAGTGATTTACATTTTCACTTTTTTTTCACTTTCATATAATGTCACAGTGATTCCAGAAAAATGAGGGTCACTGCTGATAAAAGTCAATAAAATCTAGTCTTTCCTTTTCTTTTTTTTTAATCTGAGAAAAGTTATAACTTGTAGTCAGTCAGGGATAAGAGATCTATCTCTTTGAGATAAGCCATGATCTAAGTAATAAACTTTACTAAGAAAACATTTAAATTATCTTCAGAAATCACATAATTTTTCTAAACTGTAATAGTTAATAGCTGTATACAATCAATTTTAGAATTTTCTTTATCTTTAAAACAACAAATGGCCGTGTACATCTTAAATAAGGAAAATTTAATGTTTCCTTAAGGTATTGCTTCAGGTCTTATGAAAGTAGCAGAGTTCCTTACTAAAGTACTGGGCATAATAACCAGATGTTTTGCTGTTTGATTTTTTTCTAGGACAAGGCAAACAGATATTGTCTATATTGATCTAATTCTAAAGAGCTACTAAAAAAGTAGCACAGAAATCTGTGACTGCAGAATATGCAGAATCAGGAGTCACTGAAGGCAAAACAAAATCCCAGCTTCATAATATAGTGAAATAAAGTGACTATTATATTTATTTATGTCTCAGTTTCCAAATAAACCTATGTCCTTGCTTAGTATATTTTAACAGAAAGGATAGGCATATTGTAAGACATGTTGAGTCCTTAGGATTTTTATGATTGAGTTTATAATCTTGTTAGTCTGGCTAGAGGTTTAGATGTTTCAATGAGAACACAAGTGGACTCAACTTTCAAAATCCAACCATGAGAATAGATTTTTTTTCATACCCCACAAGAAGTCAGCACATTTATTAAAGTCTTTCATTTGAGATTAGTTTAGGGAAAAAAAAAAAAAAAACAACTGATAAGCCATTTTTCAATATAGCTATTACCTCATCATGAAAATCAATATCTTCAGAAATTTCAAGAAGCCCATCAGGATAATACTTAAAGTAGCAATTCCATTTGCCCAGTAAAAGCCTCACAGTTAAGTTAGTGGATGTGGGTTCAGAATTGATGAAGAATGTCTTGTTTAAAGGTGTGAGGTAACAGCGTGCACTGGGACAAAGGCAATGTCTGAGGATTATGATTGCTAGAGATACCCACTATCCTTATTAAAATCCCAACTGTCTTAAATTTTAAGCAAAATGGCAACCTAAACCTAAAATTCATATGGAAATGGGAAGGACCTGGAATGGCCAAAGCTCTCTTAAAAAGAGCATGTTTGGAGACCTCATGCTCCTTGGGTAGTAATGTCACCTTAACGATATTAAGTCACCTCATGTGTGGACCTGGACTCTCTTTTATTTACTTAGTAGTTTCTTTCAGTGATGTTTTATAGTTTTCAGAGTCTCAATTTTTTCCTTTTTTTTGTTACATGTATCTCTAGTATTTTATAGATGCTATTATAAATAAAATTGCTTTATTTATTAGGTTTTTAGGTTTTTTAATATTAGTGGATAGGAATACAATGGATTTTAAGGTAAATCTGTATCTAGTTTGTTAGTTCTAATAAAATGACACGTTAATTATGATTTATATAAATAAGATCATGTCATCTACAAATAGTTCTTTCCAACATGGACATGTTCTTCTGTCCATATTTGATTGCCCTAGCTAAAATCTCCAGTACTATTTTTGAATGTAAGTGTGAGATAAGATATCCTTGCCCAGTTCCTGACCTTGGGTGTTAAGCATTCCATCTTTCTCTATAAGTATGAGGTAATTTATAGCGTTTTATAATTGGTCTTTATTAGGTTGAGATAATTCTTTTCAACACCTTAACTGTGTGTGTGTGTGTGTGAGAGAGAGAGAAGTGTTTTCTATTATAGAATACCTTGTTTTGTGTTCACTGTTTCAATGATGAAGGGACTCTGAGCTTATACGCAAATCATGCCATAACTTATACATTTTATGTAGAGAAGTTGGTTAAAACACAAAATCAGTATTTTGATAAATTAACTTTAAAATGTTTTTCATATCAAAGGCTTAAACTAGTTGCAACAATGTGCTTTCCTGTTCCTTGGAACACAAGGATGACTTTGGACTTGATGAGAAACATTGAAGACCAGTGCACAGAAGCACCAGTGTCCAGCTGTCCACTCTAGAGAAAGACTTGCTGACTTTGTTTGAGGGGATGGGCTGACCGTCAGCTGCACCCGAGTTTACCAGCACCTGCCGGGTGGTTCTCTACCAGATTTTTTCTGTGAACTCATGTCTTTGAATTTAACCCTTTGGGAAGATTTGTGCATTATGAGTCTTTGGTATCTTGAAAATTTCACAGGAGAGAGGAAGAAAGTTCCAGTTAATCCAGAAGCCTGCCAATACAGGAGATGTTGATTTGATCCCTGGATCAGGAATATCCCCTGAAGAAGTAAATGGCAACCCACTCCAGTTTGCTTGCCTGAGAAATCCCATGGACAGAGGAGCCTGGCAGACTCTGGTCCATGGGGTCACAAGTGTCAGACACAACTAAATTATTACCACCATGTAAAGAGTCAAAAGGACTTTTTAGAGACTTGTGTTGGCACTCTCAGACCCATGCAGATAGATATAAAAGGACATGATCTTTCTGTTCTTCACAAAGTACTCAGGCTTTTGACAAAAAATATCATAAGTTTACATACATGCACATTTTCACACCAACTTGCGATTTCAAAATTCCTCTTAAAAGGTAAACGAGACTCTTTTTAGACATCAGTTTCAGATGGGAGTTCTGACACACAGAGGAAATTGTAATGGTGTTCTCCATAGGTTTTATATTCCTTTTATCTATATATAACACTTCCTCCATCATATACTAAATTCTGCCTATCCTCACATTCAGTTCAGTTCAGTCACTCAATCATGTCCGACTCTTTGCGACCCCATGAATCACAGCACGCCAGGCCTCCCTGTCCATCAACAACTTACGGAGTTCACTCAAACTCATGTCCATCGAGTCGGTGATGCCATCCAGCCATCTCATCCTCTGTCATCCCCTTCTCCTCCTGGTCCCAATCCCTCCCAGCATCAGAGTCTTTTCCAATGGTCAACTCGTCGCATGAGGTGGCCAAAGTATTGGAGTTTCAGCTTTAGCATCATTCCTTCCAATGAACACCCAGGACTGATCTCCTTTAGGATGGACTGGTTGGATCTCCTTGCAGTCCAAGGGACTCTCAAGAGTCTTCTCCAATACCACAGTTCAAAAGCATCAATTCTTCACTGCTCAGCCTTCTTCACAGTCCAACTCTCACATCCATACATGACCACAGGAAAAACCATAGCCTTGACTAGACGGACCTTTGTTGGCAAAGTAATGTCTCTGCTTTTGAATATGCTATCTAGGTTGGTCATAACTTTCCTTCCAAGGGGTAAGCATCTTTTAATTTCATGGCTGCAGTCACCATCTGCAGTGATTTTACTATAATTACCAAAATACCTATAAACTATGTTTGCACATGTACTTATACATTATTTATTAAATTGAATCTTATGAAATTGCTAATATTTGATCATTTAGTTTGTAAACAGTTTTTTCATGTGGTTGGACCTAATAAAATATGAACTTTAGCTGGATGATTCTATCTACTTTATATATATATATATATACTATGCAAGTGCTTTCTGCTTTACTTTAGCAGGGAGAATGTAAATGTAAACTGTGCTTTCTGACTGCTTGCAAATTTCATGAAAATATTGAAAGTGTAGTAGTTTCCCCAATACAGTATTTGACCAAAACAATTCTGATCCAAACTGCACATATTGGCTTTGAAGTATACTACCCATCTACATGGGCTTCCCTGGTGGCACAGGTGAAAACTCTGCCCACCAAGCAAGAGACACAGGTTCGATCCCTGGGCCGGATCCCCTGAAGGAGGAAATGGCCACCCACTCCAGTATTCTTGCCTGGAGAATCCCATGAATAGAGGAGCCCAGCGGGCTATAGTCCATGGGGTCACAAAAAGTCAGATAGGACACAGTAACTAAACAACAACAACCCATCTACTTCACTGGAATAGCCTACCCTAACAGATAGCTTTTGTATGCTTAAGGTCAGGTCTAGAATCCACAGGCCAAATATAAAAATACCAAAGCACTTTCGGGCTGAGCTCTCAGCTCCCGGCCTGGGGTGCAGGGCCTTGCCCGCAGAGGGCTGTTTTTTGGTTTTTGTTTTTTTTAATCATGAAAAGCTGTTAAATTTTTTTTTTTTTTTTCCTGTGTCTACTGAGGTGATCGTGTGTTACTTTTGGCCTTTATTTTATAAATATAAAATATTATATCATTTGATTTCTGGATGTTAAGAGATTCTTGGAAGCCTGGAGTAATTGCACTTGGCTATAATATGTATTCCACTTTTAATTATTGCTAGATTCATTTTTACAGCAATATCTTGATAACATTTATAAGGAGTATTGTTTTGCAGTTTTCTTGTTGTGTCTATCTAGTTTTCTTATCAGCACAGAAGTGATCTCATAGAATGAGTAGAGAAGTGTTTCCTTTTCTTCTACATTTTGAAAGAAGTTGTGAATGTTTTCCTATTGATTCTTGAAATGTTTCATCAATGCCACCATTGAAATTATTTGATCTAGGATGTATCCTTATTGGAACTTTTTTTTTTTATTTTTTAAAATATAAATTTATTTATTTTAATTGGAGGCTAGCTACTTTACAATATTGTATTGGTTTTGCCGTACATCAACATGAATCCATGTTACAATTGTATTCAGATTACCTATGTCTTCTTCAATTTGATAGTTCTTATATCTCTAGGAATTTTGTCATTGCATCCAGCTTATCTAATTTGTTGACACATAGTTGTTCATAGCATTATTTTATTATACTTTTTTAAAATTTCTCTAAGACCACTCCTCTTCCATTCTTTATTTTAGTAATTTGTGTATTTTCTTTTTCTCTTGGTCCTTGTAAGCAAAGAGTTTTCATTTCATTTTTTCCAAGCTTTTCAAAAGTACATTTTCTACTTCATTGATTTTCTAATTGTTTTACTTTTATCTATTTTACCAGTTTAAATTTTAATCTTTATTATTTATTCTGTGTTGCTTTAGCTTTCTCATTTTCTAAATTCTTGCAGTGGAAGGTTGAGTATTGATTTTATATCTTTCTTTTGTTTTTCCATAAAGAAAAATAAGACTGTAAATCTACAAGAACTGCTTTGCTACATCTCATAAACTTTGGTGGATTGTGCTTTCATTGTCTTTTTTGTCAAAATATTTTCTAATTTCTCTTGCCATTTCATCTTTGATCCATTGATTATTTAGGATGTTGATTTTTTTTTTAATTTTCATTGTGATTATAACACATAATATGTATAATTTTAACATTTCAATTTATTTAGACTTGTTTTATGGTAGAGATTTTCCTACAGGATTCAAGTTCAGACACAATATTGACTATACTCCAGATACAATTCTTTTAATAGATCTCCAAATATCCTTAGTCCTCTCCATTGTCTGTAGTGCTACTGACTTTTATTTATCATACCAATGACCTGGGAAGGGAAAAGTCTTGGAATAATCTCAAATTAAAAATTACAAAACTGGCTGTCTTATACAGGTTTGAAAGTGAAGTCGATCAGTCGTGTCTGACTCTTTGCGACCCCATGGACTGTAGCCTACCAGGCTCCTCTGTCCATGGGATTTTCCAGGCTATAGTAATGGAGTGGATTGCCATCTTCTTCTCCAGGGGACCTTCCCAACCCAGGGATCGAACCCAGGTCTCCTGCATTGTAGACAGACACTTTATCGTCTGAGCCACCAGGGAAGCCCGTTTATAGAGATTTAGTCATTTTATTGGCTAGATAATTAGATTAACTGCTAGAGTTTTGATATGGTTAATTCATAGTTGTCTTGCCCATATTTTTGTTGTAGCAAGCCCACTGAGGTACTCGTCTGTTCTGGAAGTTGTTTTCTTAAAGTTGTCCTTATGTGTTATAGGAAAATTATCCTTTTGAGTTAAAGAACATACAATAAAACTGGGATGCTAAATTTTCTTAGTACCACCTTCAATGATAACTAACATTTGATATTACTTTAGCTGACACAGGAAACAAACAAGAAAATAAATATCCTTTTGTATACACTATTTAGGGATGCTATTTACTAGGTGGGGTGGGGATTTTTATGTTTTATTTTGTTCTAATCACTAAAGCCATCATTTATCTGAGTTGTATTATGTTTTTGTTCTAAAGCTCCTTCAAAATGTTTAAGGTAAATGCTAAAAAAAAAGAAAATAGATAATAAAAGCTTTCTTTTTTTCACCGAGTACAAGGATTAAAAAAAAAAAAAAATTAACAAAGTATTAGAGGTTTGCAATGGGCCAATGAACTGGTTCAAGTTTTTCATCCGTGTTAAATTTCCTATTTCTGACTTAAAGACACTAGCAAAACTTGAGGAAAGAGTTGAGGTCACATTTATTTTAGGATCTACTCTTGCATGCTGTCTATTTAAAAGTGTGAAAGAGCTAATTCAAAAGTCTCCCAAAGATTCAACCTCTCCTTGCTTAGAGAATTGAATCACTACTTCACAGGAAAGCCTTTGGAGATGGCCTCCGAAATGCCTTGTTAAGATCTACAGTTTTTCCCAAATGTTTCTGATTTCCTGTTCAGTTTGCAATCCTTTTAAGTCATTTTGGAATCTTCTCATTCTGTATTTTCAATCCAAATTTTGGAAATTGAAATTTCCACTAACATTTGAATTATCTAAGATCCATGGGTTATATATCCTTATAGCTAATTTATATTACTCTGCAAATTCCTAACTTGAAGAGGTTCTGAAAAGTCTTTGATGGTAGCTGTCAGTTCAGTGCAAGACCAAATCTTAAAATGCTGCTTCCTTGTTCAAAGAATGATTTAACTTTAAGAAGTAATTGAATTTGGGAGCTTTTTACCAGGTCAAGAGGCAAGGAGAGTGGTTCAAAAGAGGATTAGGGGCACAGAGAAATGATGGAGCAAAGAATGAGAGGAGAGTTTAGTAAGATAAAAACATTTAGCTCTCAGTTTTGAGATAAAATATATTTTTAAAAAATTAGTTGTTTTTTTTTTTTTTTTTCCCAAAAAATTTTTCATTAGCTCAGTCCAGGAATAGCTTGTTGTTATTCCGTTATTAATCCATGTCTGACTCCTTGTAATCCCATGGATGGCAGCATGCCATGCTTTCCTGTCCTTCACTATCTCTGGGAGTTTGTTTAAACTCAGGTCCATTGAGTCAGTGATGTCATACACCCATCTCACCCTCTGTCATCCCCTTCTCCTCCTGCCTTCAATCTTTCCCAGCATCAGGGACTTTTCCAATGAGTTGTCTCTTCCCAACAGGTGGCCAAAGTATTGGAGCTTCATCTTCAGCACTGGTCCTTCCAGTGAATAATCAGGACTGATTTCCTTTAGGATTGACTGATTTGGTCTCCTTGCAGTCCAAGGGACTCTCAAGAGTCTTCTCCAGCACCACAGTTCAAAAGCATCAGTTCTTTGGTGCTCACCCTTCATTATGGTTCAATTCTCACATCAGTACATTACTACTGGAAAAACCATAGCTTTGACTATACAAATCTTTTTTCAAAAAGTGATGTCTCTGCTTTTTAATACATTGTCTAGTTTTGTTATAACTTTTCTTCCAAGGAGCAACCGTCTTTAATTTCCTGACTACAAGCACTGTCTGCAGTAATTTTGGAGTCCAAGAAAAGAAAATCTGTCATTGTTTCCAATTTTTCCCCATCTGTTTGCCATGAAGTGATAGGATCAGATGCCACAATTTTAGTTTTTATCTGAGGTTGTTGATATTTCTCCTGGCAATCTTGTGATTCCAGCTTGTGATTCATCCAGCCCGGCATTTTGCATTATATACTCTGCATATAAGTTAAATAAAATGTGAAAGTGAAAGCATTAATCCCTCCATCTTTTTGTGGCCCCATGTACAGTAGTCCACCAGGCTCCTCTGTCCATGGAATTCTCTAGGCAAGAATACTGGAGTGTGATTCTATTCCCTTCCCCAGAGGGAATAGAAATCCTAATAGGAATTTAGGAATTTAGGAAAATAGGAATCCTAACCCAAGGATCAAACTTGGGTCTTCTGCATTGCAGGCATATTTTTTACCATCTGATCCATAGGGTGACAATATACTGCCTTGATGTACTTCTTTCCCAATTTTGAACTGATCTGTTGTTCCATGTCTGGTTCTAATTGTTGCTTCTTGACCTACATGCAGGTTTTTCAGAAGACAGGAAAGATGGTCTGGTATTCCCATCTCTTTAGCTTAAGAAATAATTTTTGGATCTTAATATTATTAGCATGTTCTTATGTAAATATAAATGTACACTATTTCTCTTCTTTGTTTTGAGCAATAGGTTCAAAAACTCTTGGTAAACAAACAAACAAATACAAAAAACAAACAACCATTTCCTTCACAAAATGAAAGTGAAAGTGTTATTTCCTGTCATGTCTGACTCTTTGTGACCCCTGGACTGTAGCCCACCAGGTTCCTCTGTGGAATTCTCCAGGAAGAACACTGGAGTGGGTAGCCATTCCTTTCTCCAGGGGATATTCTTGATCCAGGGATTAAACCCAGATCTCCTGCATTGTAGCTGGAAATAAAACAAGAACAACAACAACAAACAATCCTTTGATGTTATTTATTAAGAAGGTGAACAGTTTCATATATACTTAAGTGTTCTGGTTTTCCAGAAGTTACTAGGAGAAAAAAATAAATCAGCTTACTACTTGAATATTTCTGTTTAAATGATTTTAGGAATAAGGATATCCTATTGAGGAATATAATGGAATAATAAAGTTAAATTAAAGTAGGTAGGAAGTAAACTGTAGGTATAAATGTTTTTAGCTTTCAGTAGAACTATCCAGTGTATAGTTAAACATATAAACATATGCATTTTCCATAACCAAATGTATTTTTTATAAAAATAAAATAGAAAAAATGATTTTAGATAAAGAAATAGTTTATTTAGCTTTCCTCTGTTCTGTAACTCTTACCAGATATAAGCTTTATTTGTAGAATATTAAATTAAATAAATGTGAGATATAAATATTTATTATGGTACTTCTACTGTAGTCATTCTGACTGTACATTCTTCTGTACTGTACTTATAACATATGTCATTCAAAGTTATTTTGCAAGACGGTTAAGCATAAAGTTAAGTGTGGTATAAAAAGAGTTAATGGAGAGATGAAGGATAAGATCCTCTTCAATGATTGTATTGCAAAAGTGAGTTCCTTTGAAGACTATTATTATTCTTTTCCTGATAGACCTTCATGGCACAGCTGATTGCAGAAATTTCTAAAAGCTTGAGGCTACTCACATCTGCATGAACTGCAGGAACCCATGCTGTGTATATTTTGCTATTAAATAAAACGACATATTTTGATATGCCTAGGGACCAAAGGCACCTGGCAATGTATTTCATCCTGTCCAACACCATTCTAAGTTTCCATGTCTGTAAAATGTAGACAAAATAACTCCTACGTAAGGATATCTTTGCATTTAAGGCATTGAGGATAAAACGCCCACCATTGATAACTTTTAAACTCTTATCTTTATCAGTGTCCAGATGAAAGGGATTCTAACTTGATCACAACTTATATTGTTACCAGACTCCAGGTTCCATGGAGTTTCTTAAGGAGGAGAGTCAAACTACTTATGTCTTTGTAAGTTCTTTCATTACATTTCTTACTCCTAGTTAACCTTAGTAATTTATGGAAGGTTGACCTTCACTCACCTAATTTGAGACTCTAAGAATATCTGATATAAACTATAAGGAAGGACAAATTCTGTGACTTTCTTCAGTAGTTATTCCTTTTTCCATTCTCTGAATGTGGGTAGTTGTGCTGTGTCAAACATTTTTTCTTGTTCTACAACTGTCTTTTGTTTGTTGGTAAAGGAGCTTGTAAACAACAAGCTTGGGCTAGCGTCATTCTCCTAGTAGTACCATCAGTTCCTATGTACTCTTCCCTCAGTCTCTTTCTCTATCTCTCTCTCTCAGTAGTAGTAGTAATAGCTATAGTTTTACCATTATCATCATTCTTGAAATTGCTAGACTTAAATGGCAATCTACTCTGAGAATTTCCTTGCTTCAGTAATTGCATGGTTTAAGTCTGACCTTCCTAGCCAGCAACCTAGACACACACTTACCACTAAATGGTGTCCTTTACCAATAATATCTCACCTTGCATTCTTCAGCATCTAAAATTAAATTTAACAAAAGTAGTGAGGTGCAACAGAATGATCTGTGAACATAATACTGGAAATTTTTAAGCTCTTCTCACCCTCCCAATTCAAGTGTTGTTATTTAAGGCAAGGAGAAAGTCATAGGAAACATTTCCTTGCCTTAAAATTGGGACAATCTATAGATCAGTCTTATGGACTCTGTGGGAGAGGGAGAGGGAGAGGGTGGGAAGATTTGGGAGAATGGCATTGAAACATGTATAATATCATGTATGAAACGAGTCGCCAGTCCAGGTTTGATGCATGATACTGGATGCTTGGGGCTGGTGCACTGGGACGACCCAGAGGGAGGGTATGGGGAGGGAGGAGGGAGGAGGGTTCAGGATGGGGAACACAAGTATACCTGTGGCACATTCATTTTGATATTTGGCAAAACTAATACAATATTGTAAAGTCTAAAAAAAAAAAAAAAAGAAACCAAAAACTATTTTAGGTACTTCGAAAAAAAAAAAATTGGGACAATCTTGATATGTTGATGTTGTGCTATAGAAAGAGGAAGAAATATTTCTAGAAAGTGGAGCATTTGGAAGGATTATGTTTTAGGGAGAACCAAGTGGAAAACATTAAGAAGTGCAAATTGCACATGATTCTCCAGGTGGGTGCTGTTGGGTTTGGGAGAAGAACAGTTCTTTGCTGTTTTAACTGACCTATATTGCAAACTATTTAGTTTTATCAACTCCCAACCCATGCCAACAGTGACACCTCTCTCCAGGGAGCGAGCTCCGCCTGTGGCAAAGGTCATGAGGAAGGAGGCTCGGCATACGCAAAGGCGGGATGGAGCCTCAGGAGTCCCCCTGGAAATTCTCGAGCATCTACCCCCAAAACCAGAGTCTGCCTACTTTCTGCTTTGTGCTTTCACCTACACCTCTGACTTTACGGGGGGCTGTCCCCCACTACCTCTCTCTGAAAAAAGAGTTAGCTTACAGCTCCAGTTAATAATTCCTGGGTGTGACAGTGTTTCAATCTACAAACTCCTTTGGAAATCCTCTAGCCTGCCTGAATAGGTTTTTTCGGCCACATGTTTTTTCAAAGCCTCCCAATTGTGAGAGGGAAGAGATGTTCTAAACTGTCTAAACACAGGTTCCTTTGAGTAGTTAAAAGATTGATTAGAAATTGTATTGGTGAAGGGTTTTTCACTTATTGGGCCAATGTTTGCTGCTAAGTCTCCATACTCCTTACCTACTGTGTCCTTGGCAGTGTATTGATTGATATAATGGGTGTATAGAAATGTAAGTAGTAGCCTCAATGTTTGTAACCTTGGACCCTTGAGTTAATTCTTTTCTTGATTGAGCCCACCTCACCTTTGCACTATAGGAATGCAGCTTTGTCCAATGCCTTTTTGGAGGCTAGTCCCTGACTTTGGAATAATCACCTTTGGAGAAAGATAAGTTTCTTAAAATGTTAACAGGCCTCCTGGCCAGAAGATGATGTAATTCACCTGAACTTTTGCATATGATAAGTTTGAAAGCCTGGCTTCGATTAGGACCAGGAACTGCTGTCCTTGCATGACTCCACCCCTTCCCCCATTATCCTCTACGCACAACTTCAGGTATAAAAACTACTTTGAAAAATAAAGTGTGGGCCTTGTTCACTGAAACTTGGTCTCCCCATGTCACTCTTTCTCTCAAATTCTGGCTGAGTCTCCATCTGGAGCGCGGAACCCGCCATGCTTGCTAATTATGCCTGGGCTTCTAATATCTGACCGGGAAGGCCTCAGTGTCTCCTCTCCTTCAGGAGAACGGAAGGACGCCTGGGGCCTACGTAAGTGGTGCAAACTTCTTGTCTTGAAGTTTTATTGGTCTCCCGCGTAAACCAAGCTACTCAGCCTCTTTTCTCCACTGAATTTTCCTACTGAGCTATCTGCATCCTATTACTCTTTATATCTTTGATAAAATATTTAAATAAATAGGTCGCCGATGCTGTCCCCACTTCGAATACCCTGGATCAGCCAGGGCTGGTCCCCGGCAGATAAACACAATTCCCAGATGAAGAACCCCTGTCAAAGAATAATTGGAAAATACTTAGCAACTTAAATGGGGGTCAAGAAAAAGTGAAATGCGAGAAAGGGTTGGGTTTTTTAGATTGGGTTAATAGCACATTCCTTGAAAATGGGATTGGGTGTTTAGACTTTCTTTCCTTTCATAAGAGAATGATAATAGTATGTCCTAAATTAGAAGAGCAGGTATGACTTTTAATGACTATTCTGTGGAAGAGAGAATCATGGGGAAAAAATTTAAAATTCAAGGAAAAAATGAGTAATGGAATTAGAGGCTGCATTATTGTCTTCCTATTACAGTAATCAATCTTCAGGAAGGCAGAGACCTATTTTAATATATTTGTATTTATATATTTAGGGAATAGCAAAATGCCAAAAACATAGTAAATGTTCAATTAATATATTCAATAAATGAATATTTGATCAAATAATTGATGAGCTTAAATTATTGTTACTATTTAAAGCTATTTCTCCCACTTTCAATTATTATTATTTTATTTGCAGCAAAACTCCATCCCCGGATGTATATAAAAAATTGGTCCTCAACTTTGCCTACTGGCACCATTTGTCTCTCATCTTTAGAGACTTCCTCTGAAAGTCACCTTCCTTGAGCTACTTTCTGAGGTCCCAAGAAGTTGCTGATGATATTAAGGGTGTTCTTCTATTCTTTTTGCTGAGCCCTAAAGCTTGGTGATTTTTTTCAGTTGTAATGGAAACATTTATAAGTCACATTCTCAGACTTTTTCTTTTGATTTGTTTTCATTTGTATGATTAATTTTCTAGAATCTTTCATAATTACTTTAGGAAAGAGATGACATAGAGGAGGAATCTCAAAAGTCAACAAGGAGTTTAAAGGATAATTTAGTTTTCTATTTAACTGTGATTATACTTAAGATTTTTAATTTTCAAAAATAGATTATATCATTTATTTTTTTTTTCTGAGAAAATCAAAACAATTATCCAATGTAGCAAGAAAGTTCTTGCTTTCAAATTAAATACAGCCTAGGACCTAGATTGTCTAACTAGTTTACTCGAAATGTGCGTGTGTGCTAAGTCACCTTAGTCATGGCTGACTCTTTGCAACCATATGGGCCATAGTACACCATGCTCCTCTTTCCATGGGATTGTCTAAGCAAGAATACTAGAGTGGATTGCCATGCCCTCCTCCAAGGCAATTTCCCTGCCCAGAGATCTAACCTTTGACTCTTATGCCTCCTGCATTAGTAAGCAGGTTCTTTACCACTAGCATCACCTAGGAGGCCCACAGGTAAAAATCCTAGTTGATTAAAAGTCACTCTTATCTTCAACAAAGCTACAACATGATAAGTCAACTATTTTACTATTTTCAATCATATTATAGAAAGTGGAGGTATAAAGGATATTTTCATAAGAAAAAACAAACTTTGTGCTGTCTGGATTTGTTAACATAGAAGTATTTTTTTTCTTGTAAAAATGTCTATTTATTTAATTTAATTCATATTTGCTAGCTTGTCATATAGCCAGGCATTTGGTCGTTCTTTAAAACTCGTTTCTAGTATTTTTTCTACTTGCATTCTTTTGTACCATGTAGATATTTAAGTATGTGAAGAAAGTGAATGTGAAGAAAGTGAAAGTTGCTCAGTCGTGTCCTATTCTTTTCAATCCCATAATTGTCCAGGCCAGAATACTAGAGTGGGTAGCCTTTCTTTTCTCCAGGGGATCTTCCAAATCCAGGGATCAAACCCAGGTTCAATGTTGCATTGCAGGTGGATTCTTTACCAACTGAGCTATCAGGAAAACCCCAGCTATGTAAGTATATTTTAAACTAATTATATATTTTACCTATTCTTTTACATAGTAGTCTATACTGTAGTTAATTTATATCACTATATAAATTATCTCTTCTCTAACTGCAAAGTGAGTTTAATATGTTTTATTTTCTATTTCAGTTAATGTTTAACTTCTAGTGCTGTCTATCCTTATTTTATTTTTTTTTTAATATTTCAATTTTATCAACCTGGAAAGACAACATAGCAGGTTGTACAAAAATCACTCTTATTTAAAATTCCCATTATTATTATTATTAAAGGAGCAGTCCACTTCCAATGGGAGAAGGCAATGGCAACCCACTCCAGTACTCTTGCCTGGAGAATCCCATGGAGGGAGAAGCCTAGTGGGCTACAGTCCATCCGGTCGCAAAGAGTCGGACACGACTGAGGGACTTCACTTTCACTTCTCACTTTCATGCATTGGAGAAGGAAATGGCAACCCACTCCAGTGCTCTTGCCTGGAGAATCCCAGGGACAGGGGCGCCTAGTGGGCGGCTGTCTATGGGGTTGCACAGAGTCAGACACGACTGATGCGACTTAGCAGCAGCAGCAGCAGCTGCCACTTCCAATGAAATCAGTGAATCTTACAAAAAGAGAATTCCTATACATATTGTCTTATCATTATCCTTAATATAACACCTCCTTCTATGTTTGGGTGTGTTTGCAGTCTGAATAAGAATTAAAGAATCATCAATTCACTGTCTCTAAGCTATAATATTGAAGAACTGATTTTTATTGTTCATCACATTTATCTCTAAATGGAGAATCTTATTTACTCATTAGTTTTCATTAGCTGCAAAACCCATTTTAGAATGAGTGATGTTAGATGAAGACATACCATACTGTCCTATGAGCCCTGGAGAGTTTGTTGTAAAGAGGTATTTTTAAGTGAACTGGAAACTATTTCTTGCTTGTACTTCTTATACTTCTGATGAATGGTGTGAAGAGAGCTTTCTCATGGTGTCTATACATATTTAAGTATATTTTTGACATGCAGCAAAGGTGTGTAAGCATGTCTGTAGTTACAGAATTATTATTATGAAGCTGTTTCAAGGCATTGGAAAATAGCAAAAAGTTGGAAATCTTAGCAAATGAATAGATAGTAATTCTCTAACAAAGAACATGGACAATAACTTTTTAAACTTGTTTTGAAGTAGTTTACCTGAGCAACTGCTACTGCTGCTGCTGCTAAGTCACTTCAGTCATGTCTGACTCTGTGTGATCCCATAGACGGCAGCCCACCAGGCTCCCCCATCCCTGGGATTCTCCAGGCAAGACCACTGGAGTGGGTTGCCATTTCCTTCTCCAATGCATGAAAGTGAAAAGTGAAAGTGAAGTCGCTCAGTCGTGTCCGACCCTCAGGGACCCCATGGACAGCAGCCCACCAGGCTCCTCCATCCATGGGATTTTCCAGGCAAGAGTACTGGAGTGGGGTGCCATTGCCTTCTCCATTACCTGCACAAAGCATGCCTTAAAATATTTGAATGTGTTGATAATGGAAATAGTCACTTTTCAAACATTATAGCATTATTTATATATTTGTTGATCACTTAACATGTAGTAATTCATGTCTGCTATTAGTATAATAGTATATAATATTATATATTTATGCTCATTAATTTTCTTTCACTGTATGAATCATAAGTTTCTAAAGAAAAAGACTCAGCATCTAGGTTTGAATCTTAATTTGTCAGGAAGAAAATGAAACATTTAATTACTTCACAATGTATTTTTTTTTTTTCCTTTGGGGGAACTTTGTAATATAATATGTAAAATAATATTACATTTAAATCTTGGGAATAAAAGATGAGTTCACTTTTGAACATTTTGTATAAGCTTTTGCTTTTTATTTTTGAAGGTTCAGTAGGTTCAGAAAACATGTATATTTTACTTTTAATTGAACTCTATTAGATATATATTTATCAGTACAACAAATATTTTCCTCCAGCTCATCAATCACTCAATTGTTGAGGTACACTCAGGAATTTGTTTCTTTAGATTAATTTTTTATTTGCCCTTGAAAGATAACTAAAGACAATTTTTAAAAAGATTTCTGAAAATAAAGATAGCAACTATGTTATATGTGCATCTATTTTGTCTTCAGGCTGATTGAGTGTTTCAGATCCTGATATCCCTCTTGCCCATGTTTGCAAGTCTTTATCAAGTCTTGATATCCCTGCCTCCCTGGTTTGCAAGTCTTATGCATCATGACTAGATGTATATTGTCATCCTGCTTATTTATTAATAATGTCTATGCAGAGTACATCATGTGAATTACTGGGCTGGATGAATCACAAGCTGGAATCAAGATCGCTGGGAGAAATAACAACCACAGATATGCAGACGATAGCACTCTAATGGCAGAAAGTGGGAGGAACTAAAGGGCTTCTTGATGGGAGTGAAAGAAGAGAGTGAAAAAGCTGGCTTAAAACTGGACATTCAAAAAAACTAAGATCATGGCATCCATCTCCATCACTTCATGGCAAATGGAAAGGGAAAAAGTGGAAGCAGTGACAGGTTTTATTTTCTTGATTTTTAAAATCACTCTGGACAGTGACTGTAGCCACAGAATTAAAAGGTGTTTGCTCCTTAGAAGGAGCTATGACAAATCTAGACAGTAGGTTAAAAAGTAAAGACATCACTTTGATGATAAAGGTCCATATGGTCAAAGGTATGATTTTTCCAGTAGTCATGTATGGATGTGAGAATGGGACCATAGAGAAAGCTGAGCGCCAAAGAATAGATGCTTTCCAGTTGTAGTGTTGGAGTAATCTCTTGTGAGTCAGTTGGATTGCAAGGGGATCAAATTAGTCAATACTAAAGGAAATCAACCCTGAATATCCATTGGAAGGACTGATGCTGAAGCTGAAGCTCCAATGCTTTGGCCACCTGATGTGAAGAGCCAACTCATTGGAAAAGACCCTGATGATGGGAAAGATTGAAGGCAAAAGGAGAAGAGGGTGGCATAGGATGAGATGGTTAGATAGCATCACTGACTCAATGAACATGAATTTGAGCAAACTCCAGGGGAGGACAGAGGAGTTTGGCGTGCTACATTCCATGGGGTCACAAAGAGTTGGGCATGACTTAGTGACTGAACAGCAACTAGAGGAAAATATTCTTGGCAGGAAGAGAAGTTCTTATATATAAATCTCCAAAATAAGTAAACCATCTAGATCTGGGAAATGCTTCTTTTTATACTACATAAACACAGTGTGTGTGTGCATGTGTGAGTGTGTGTTCTCAGTCATGTCTGACTCTTTGCAAACTCATGAACTATACCTGTAAGGCTCCTTTGGTTGTTGGATTTTCCAGGAAAGAATACTAGAGTGGGTTACCATTTTCTCCTTCAGGGGATCTTCATGACCCAGGGTTCGAACCCACATCTCCTACCTTTGTCTCTTTCATTAGCAGGCAGATTCTTTACCACTTGAGCTACCTGAGAATCCCAGACTCCTTGCCCATCATGAGTGACTAGGTCTACCTAGGAAGACCTTTGTTCTGAGGTGACACATGTGACGTCTGGTGGAGAGGAGAGGTAATGGGACAAAGACAAAGAAAACTAAGGATCACATGAAACATCATAATTTTAGTTCTTGAAGACAATGTTATTTATATTATGGACAAGTAAGGCAAAATCATGAAAGCTCATTTTTCCAAATCTACCCAATAGAGCTGTTCTATTTCAACATTTGAGAGTAGTGATTACAGATAACAACTCTAGAGTCAGATTGCTTTTTATATTCTAGATTTAACACTTTCTAGCATTGTGATTCAGAGAAGGCAATGGCACCCCACTCCAGTACTCTTGCCTGGAAAATCCCATGGATGAAGTCTGGTGGGCTGCAGTCCATGGGGTCCCTAAGAGTCGGACACAACTGAGCGACTTCCCTTTCACTTTCCACTTTCATGTGTTAGAGAAGGAAATGGCAACCCACTCCAGTGTTCTTGCCTGGAGAATCCCAGGGACGGGGGAGCCTGGTGGGCTGCCTTCTATGGGGTCACACAGAGTCGGACACGACTGAAGCGACTTAGTAGCAGCAGCAGCAGCATTGTGATTTCTGTGCCCTAGTTCCTTAATATGTAAACAAAAAGGATAATCAGGGCAATAGTATTTTAAATTGATTAATTATGTTATTATTGGTAGAATACTCAGTATCTGGCACATTGTTGCTATTCAATAAATTTATCATATGTATGACTATCCTTTTGGTATTTACAAAGTTCCAAAGGCATAAAGCATGCTACATAAATCACTTTATATCAATAAAATGACTACATAGATTGAAATTCCAATGTCACTATGGATTACAATCAACTAATTAAAATAAACATAGTGGAGAATATTTTAAACTCTTATCTACATGCTCTGCTAGAGCTAAGAACATAGGGTAACTGAAATAAAGTTACTAGTAAAATAGAAGTATATAATGTCCATCTATAACATGGGTTTCCCTGGTGGCTCAGAGGTTAAAGCCTCTGCCTGCAATGAGGGAGACCTGGGTTCAATTCCAAGGTTGGGAAGATCCCCTGGAGAAGGAAATGCCAACCCACTCCAGTATTCTTGCCTGGAGAATCCCATGGATGAGGAGCCTGGTGGGCTACTGTCCACGGGGTCGCAAAGAATCTGACACGACTGAGCTACTTCACTTTCACTTTCATAACAAACTGTAATCATGCTTCTCATTACACATGATTGCATTTATCTAGCACTATTAACTTGTGTTATGAAATGTTATTGAACATGAAAAATGAGTCTAGGCTATCCTTCTTATATTCTAATAGTGGGTAATTATTCATTCATCATCAAGCACTGAAACTACTGGATCAGACATCATGCTACTTTACTGGGTCACTAAAAGTGAAAGAGAAAGAAAGAAATAAACTCTAACCTTATAAAATGGTAGCACTCCTTGATTGACTGATACATTCATAGATGCACAATAAGATGCTGTATTATACCAGATACTAGTACGGATACTGAATGTTCAAGTAGATATAACTACATTTCTTGTTGTCCAGTAGCTCATAGGCCAGTTGCCAGTACACAAAAATAGGTTGTCATATATTTCAGCAGAACTCATATAATATGAAGACTGACTAGAAGAACAATTATTCCAGTTTGAGAAGATTATAAGCAACTTGGCAACATAGTCCAAAAAAAGGAGTTATACAGTCTCTTGGAGGATAAAGTGGCCCAAATAATACCCTATCATAAAACATTATTGTGTATCTCCCAAAATTAAATGAACACAAACTAGTAAGTTGAATTTGCAATATTGTAATAAATATAATATTTTAAAGCCTTGACATACTTTTCAACTCTGATCAATGACAAATTCTAGTATAAAAAGGACAAGAAAAAGCAGAGTACTTATAAATATGTGCACCAAGTTTTTCAAGAAATTAAAAAATGCTTGCTCCTTGGAAGAAAATCTATGACCAACCTAGACAGCATATTAAAAAGATGACCAACAAAGGTCCCTCTAGTCAAAGCAATGGTTTTTCTAGTAGTCAAGTATGGATGTGAGAGTTGGACTACAAAGAAAGCTGAGCACTGAAGAATTGATGCTTTTGAACTGTGGTGTTGGAAAAGACTCTTGAGTCCCTTGGACTGTAAGGAGATCCAACCAGTCCATCCTAAAGGAGATCAGTCCTGAGTATTCATTGGAAGGACTGATGCTGAAGCTGAAACTCCAATACTTTGGCCACCTGATGCGAAGAACTGATCAGTGGAAAAGACCCTGATGCTAAGAAAGATTGAAGGCAGGAGAGGAAGGGGACGACAGAAGATGACATGGTTGGATGGCATCACCGACTGGATGGACATGGGTTTGAGCAAGCTCTGGGAGTTGGTGATGGACAGGGAGCCTGGCATTCTGCAGTCCATGGGTTTGCAAAGAGTCAGACATGACTGAGTGACTGAACTGACCGACATCTATTTTTACAAAGGTTTTATTCTAACTTGTTGAAAAGCATGATATATTCTTCTTAGATTATCTCTTAATAAATAATTTTATATCAAGTTCACAAGACTCAATTATTTACTGTAGCAATGTTTTGACTACCACAATGTGTAAAGTATTGTCTTAGACATTTTGGGTTGCAAATATAAAAATATATGACATTCTTACCAAGAGACAGAATTTGTGATGGAAAAAATAGTACTACATTTGGTGGTTGAGGTATTTCATTCACAACTTTAAATTTTCTATGTTGTTTTTATATTATAATAAATACTGATTTTTATAGCTTAAATAGGATTAAAAATATTTATTTCCAGTCAACATAATCCAAATGAGTAGTGCCCTTCCTGTAATCTATAGGAATGAAATTACCAATATAAGTATCATACTTACACCAAGTATTTGTAAAACATTTTAAATACTGCTTCATCTGAAGGTACATCTTTACCAACTTGTGTGTATGAGTGTTTGGTAGATATAGTTACCTTTAAATAGTAAGAAAATTACAACTTAGAGGTATTTTATTTTTATGACTAAATATAAAGCCAATGCTACAGAGTAAAGCAATGCTGGTTTAATACCTAAGTTTGCATTCTTCTTAATACTGCTAAAGATCAATACTTTTTTGTTATTCTGTAAAACTCCTGCATTTCTTTCAAATAATATGCCAATGAATATCTGTTTTCTCCACAACAGGGAAATGAGTGCTCACTTATATTTCATAGAGAATTGATATTTTTATACTGTTCTAAGGTAGATTTGTAATACTTACTTTTTAATGGAGTATGCATATTATGGATTTCATATTTTGTGTGAGGTGACTACCAATGACATTGACATAAAAATATCTTTAAATAAATTACAGTTTTAAATTTTATCTTTCATGCAAAATATACTTAAAAAGTGTAGGTCTTTGTGAATATATGTTTATAAGACAAGATTCTCCGAAGTGTATTCTGACCAATTTAAGCAATAAGAGAATTTACTGCGTAGCTCATAAATTCACCAGCAAAAGAGGAGAACGAATTTTGGGGAGGGAAAAAGGAAATCTAGATAATAAGCGTTAATGTCTGAATCATACCACAGAAGCAATCTGTAAGGGCCATCTTGCCACACATTCATATAGATTGTCTCAGATTGTACCACTACTATCCCAAATGTTGCCAAGCATCAGTTGCCTGTGTTAGCACACTTGTATAGATACCTCTCAAACCTGATGGCTGCTGTCACTGCCCTTGCTGAATTAGATCTTTGACTCTGATTATCTTAAACACTAGATCAGATTAAAAGTTCCAAATAAGCATACCTGACTGGCAAAAACTCATGCAGTGCTAAAAGTCCCAATGTATAAGAAGGGGGTTACATTGCTTAACACCTAAACAAGTCAAAACATTCACTATATTCCATATTTGGGATGTTACAATCAATATAACAATTTTTCCTGATTGCAGTTCCAATTTAAAAAGCAAACAAAATATGTTCCTAATAAAATGCAATGGTAACTGTTCAACTAACCCATATCAAATGAAGACAGTGAAGTTCATGAAGCCAGTGAAATGAAAGCCACTCAAATGAAAGTCGCTCAGTTGTGTCCTACTCTTTGCGACCCCATGGACTATACAGTCCATGGAATTCTCCAGGCCAGAATACTAGAGTGGGTAACCTTTCCCTTCTCCAGGGGATCTTCCAAATCCAGGGATCAAACCCAGGTCTCCCACATTCCGGGAGGATTCTTTACCAGCTGAGCCACAAAGGAAGCCCACGAATACTGAAGTGGGTAGCCTATCCCTTCTCAAGTGGATCTTCCTGACCCAGGAATCGAACCGGGATCTCCTGTATTGCAGGTGGATTCTTTACCCACTGAGCCATCCGAGAGGCCAACCCTCATATGACTGATTAAAAATTTATTCCTTTTCCAAAGAGGAGACAGGAAATAAGGAAGGAAGGTAGAGAGCAAGGGAGGAAAGGAGGCAGGAGGGAAGGAGAGGGAGGTATAGAAAGAAGAAGGAAGAAAAGGAGGAAGACAATCAGCCAAACAGAAGATATGTAAATATTTATCTCTTGCAGTATTCAGACCCAAGTTCAGGAACTCTAGGTGATATTTTTTTCCCCTCTGATTTTGGCCCTTGTACTATATCATGGTATTTAACAGTGTATAGACAGAAACATTAAGAGGAAAAAAATGAAGAAGTTATTTTATTAACCTACTTTTATTTTTCATCAATTGTAAGTTTTTACTGGTTTAATTTGTAAAGTGTTAGAGTAAACTTTTATGAACATTTTTCTGTAATCCACAAGGACCTACCCTATAGCTTAGGGAACACTACTCAATATTGTATAATAACCTAATAAGCTATATGGGAAAAGAATATGAAAAATAATGAATATATGTAGACATGTAACTGAATCACTTTCTTGTACCCTTGAAACTAACACAACATGTATCAATAAATCAACTAAATGCCTATATAAAATAATTGAATTAAAACATGCATTTTCCTATAGACATGACAATATATCCTAAGGGAATATATAGATTCTATTTCTTTTTCTACATCACTTTATTCTGTAGAAATAATCTTATTTCCTGGAATATATACTATGATTAGCAAAGGCAAACAAACACAACTAACTATGGTGACTCCTCTTTAAGACAGATTCAAACAATTTCTTCCCTTTTGATATGTAGGTACCACTCTGCCATTGAGAAGAGATGTCTATTTCCTTCCTCTTCTTGGGTCAAGATATCCTTAGTGACTTGATTGAGCCAGTAGAATCACTTTTGGATTGTTGAGCCTTGGTCATAATAAGTCTTGCAGCCTCTGCTTAGAATCTGTGGAGTGCTTGCTTTTGGAATAGTGGAACAGTTAATCTGGGAATAGGCCACTTTTTAAGAAGACTCAGAAACTGTTACACTATGAAAAGTCCAAGGGATGTAGGTAGAATTTGGAGGATAGATATTACATGGAGAGAGAGAGAGATGTGGTGCATGCTCAGTCACTCAGTCATGTCCAGTTCTTGGCATCTCCATAGACTAGCCTGCCAGATTCCTCTGCCCATGGAATTTTCCAGGTAAGAATACTAGAGTGGGTTGCTATTTCCTACTCCAGAGAATCTTCCCCAACCCCGGGAAAGAACACACATTTCTTGTATCTTCTGCATTGGCAGGTGGATTCTTTACCATTGTGCCAAGAGAGAGATACTGAGGGTCAATTAGAAAATAGAATGAAAAAGAAGCCACCCCAACTGATGCCATGCCACTCAGATTTGGGAAATTTTGTTTGGAAAAGTAAGCAATTATAATATCAGTAGATAAGGAAGACCAATCCAACACATTATCTCTTTCTGTGACAACGTATTACCAGTTCTTCAGTGAAGGAAAAAGTTAAGTGTAATAAATTTGCCACCTGAAGTCTGGCTTGTCCACTCTGATTTATAGCACCACAGCAGATGTTCTCTTAACAACTGTTCAAGTTGGCCAATGCCAACTTCAGCACTGAAAAGCAGTGGTGGTTAGATTGGGCCTGGTTTAGAGAATCCATGTTTTTTATCCCATGCACAGTCTCCATTTTTACCATTCTACCTACTTTGTTCACAAGTCTATCAAACAAGCTGGGATCTTTGGGTGGATAGAGTCCCCTTTACACTTGATCAATGAACATATCCATAGTAGACCTCTGTAAGATAATTCATGTGGGACAGAATATTCTACAATTAAGCTTGTTTTAAGTAGTTATCCCTCTGAACATTCTTCAACTTGCCTTCACAGCAGTCTTCCAAGATAGGAAATGTATATTTGAATCTATTCCAGATAAAAGTCAGCCTGTTAGGAGATTTTCTGTTTCTTGGACTAGAGATAACAGTATTTTCCACCTTAATAACCTCAAACTGATTGCCAGGGACTCTTTGATTTGCTCAAGCAGTAAGTTTACATTAAAAAAATATTTTTTTATTAACAATTAATGCTAAACAATAATATTTATAAGTAATTAATCTTAAAAAAATCCACTGCCACTCTCAAATACAATCTATGTCTCAGATTAATTCAGTTCAGTTCAGTCACTCAGTCATGTCTGATTCTTTGTGACCCCATGAATCGCAGCACGCCAGGCCTCCCTGTCCATCACCAACTCCCGGAGTTCACTCAGACTCAGGTCCATCGAGTCAATGATGCCATCCAGCCATCTTATCCTCTGTCATCCCCTTTTCCTCCTGCCCTCAATCCCTCCCAGCATCAGAGTTTTTTCCAATGAGTCAACTCTTTGCATAAGGTGGCCAAAGTACTGGAGTTTCAGCTTGAGCATCATTCCTTCCAAAGAACACCCAGGGCTGATCTCCTTTAGAATGTACTGGTTGGATCTATGCCTAGGAGAGTGGAAATGTGGATGTGATAAGAATCAATATCTTTGATCCTTACAATCTTTCAATATAACACTAATTCTTGTAATCCCTTGAAGTTATACCATTGGAATTGATTTGCTATTTATTATTTTGGGAGAGGGGCTTCCCTAGTGGCTCAGATGGTAAAGCACCTGTCTGCAATGCAGGAGACCCGGGTTTGATCCCTGGATTAAGAAGATCCCCTGGAGAAGAAAATGGCAGCCCACTCCAGTATTCTTGCTTGGAAAATCCCATGGACCACGGATTTTGGGAGAGAGTGGGGATTTCAAATCTTTCTACTTGACTTTCTCTATTGTCATAATCATTATCTTTGTGCAAGATGGCATTATAGGTATTCTTTCAGTTGGTAAAAATTCTTATGATAATACACCCAGGACATGGGGAAAATAAGCATAGTATGGATTACGTCTGCATTAACATAACATAGTGGACTTAGATCAAAACAGCATTTATCTTCTGCTTCCATTAAGTCCACTCTGACCCACTGACCATAGACCATCCAAAAATCTCTAGTAATTAGTATTATTTTATTTTATTTTTTTAATTTCTTTAATTTTATTTCATTTTTAAACTTTACATAATTGTATTAGTTTTGCCAAATATCAAAATGAATCCATCACAGGTATACATGTGCTCCTCATCCTGAACCCTCCTCCCTCCTCCCTCCCCATACCATCCCTCTGGGTCGTCCCAGTGCACTAGCCCCAAGCATCCAGTATCGTGCATTGAACCTGGACTGGCATCTCGTTTCATACATGATATTTTACATGTTTCAATGCCATTCTCCCAAATCTTCCCACCCTCTCCCTCTCCCATAGAGTCCATAAGACTGTTCCATACATCAGTGTCTCTTTTGCTGTCTCGTACACAGGGTTATTGTTACCATCTTTCTAAATTCCATATATATGCGTTAGTATACTGTATTGGTGTTTTTCCTTCTGGCTTACTTCACTCTGTATAATAGGCTCCAGTTTCATCCACCTCATTAGAACTGATTCAAATTAATTCTTTTTAATGGCTGAGTAATACTCCATTGTGTATATGTACCACAGCTTTCTTATCCATTCATCTGCTGATGGATATCTAGGTTGCTTCCATGTCCTGGCTATTATAAACAGTGCTGCAATGAACATTGGGGTACACGTGTCTCTTTCCCTTCTGGTTTCCTCAGTGTGTATGCCCAGCAGTGGGATTGCTGGATCATAAGGCTTGTATGGTAATTAGTATTATTTTAAAGTTCAAGCGTAGCTCCAAAATCTGAATGTCACTTCATCTAGCATAAATGGCTGCTTTGAAATGCTGTATGTGATCGGGAGAAAAGTCCTACCTGTAGATAATTTTTGTGCCTATATTATACCTTCTGTGGGAATAGAATAAAGCAGTTGGTGGTAATTTAGTTGCTAAATTGTGTCTGACTCTTTGTGACCCTATGGACTGTAGCCCACCAGGCACCTCTGCATATGGGGTTTTCCAGGTAAGAATATTGGAGTGGGTTGCCATTTCCTCTTCTAGGGAATCTTCCCAACCCAAGGATAGAACCAGGGTCTCCTACATTGCAGGCTGATTCTTTACTGACTGAGCCAAGACGGAAGCCCCAAAGTGATTATGCTGCTACTGCTAAGTCGCTTCACTCGTGTCCGACTCTGTGTGACCCCATAGACAGCACCCCACCAGGCTCCCCCGTCCCTGGGATTCTCCAGGCAACAACACTGGAGTGGGTTGCCATTTCCTTCTCCAATTCATAAAAGTGAAAAGTGAAAGTGAAGTTGCTCAGTCGTGTCCTACTCTAAGCGACCCCATGGACTGCAGCCTACCAGGCTCCTCCATCCATGGGATTTTCCAGGCAAGAGTACTGGAGTGAGGTGCCATCGCCTTCTCCGAAAGTAATTATAATATCATCTAAAATTGACCATATAATAATCCAAATCAGTATGTCTATTTCAAATCAATAAGGCTTGAACCGAAATAATTGATTTTATATTTTTCAATGAATAAGTAGGTTTTCAAAAATGTAAAATGAAAAGATAGATATTTGGTTAGAAGATATATTATCTATTACTGTAAAAAATTTATAAAGCATTCCTGTACATCTAACAGAAATTAATATAATCTTTCTTATAAAAGCAAATGCATGATGAGAATAAAAGTATTTCTATTTTATTTCAAAATAAGTAAACTTCCTTTAGTACTTATAAAGTTCAGACACAATCTTGATACATCTAGGATAGACTAAAATTTGCTAACCAAATGGCTCAGAAAAGTTTTTGCAAAGGCATTTTGGCTCAGTAAATACATTTTACAGTACTCACGATATTTTAAAGAAATTTTCCACTCATACGCATTTGCCATTTTCTCTACTAGAACACTAGTATAAATACATTTAAGACTCTCTAGAGTAAATGAATTAGTGCTCGTTAGGAATTTAACAACAAAGAAAACATATATTAATGTCAGTCTCTTTTCAATTAATGGTTTATTTAAATTAATTATGACCACCATGATAATATTGAATATATATTGCCCAAAATGTGATAAAACTTTCAAAATGAGTAGCAAGGAATATTGTATTCACTTTATTTTGTGTATTTTATTCTTAAAAATTGAAAATGAAATGTTTTTGATGTTAACAGTAATGATCTAATGTAGGCTTAGAACTAGGGTCACAGCACATGCGTGCACACACGCACGCACACACACACATATGTTAGTTACATTATACTACCTTAAAATTGTCAAGAAATAAAATATTGTGTAAATGTTAATGGGCATTTTACATACGCAAACATCTAAAACCAGAATTTAATATTAAGTGATCTCATATATTTGTGGTCCCTATAGATTCAATCATTAGGAATCCATTTAAAGCAAGATAAAATGTGAAAAAAATAGATCATTATTAAAAATAAAAATATCTCATATTATTATAAATTATTATCATTTTTCTTGTGTAGAAGTTAGTTTCTAAACAAGCAATCAAATGCTACAATCAAATTATGTAATAGGAGGATGAAAATGCAGTTTAATTAACAAGATTCTTCTTTTCTGGTACATTTGCTCCTCTGTCCTTGATCTGTCCCTTGATATTGTGTTCTATTTTATGAATGTCACATTAACTGATAGAAATCAACAAGAAGCTAAAGAGAGTGAGAAACACCTGTCATGTTGTTGAATTACTCTACATACAACCTGATAACGAATGATGCCTTTCAAAATTACATCCATATGTTTATGTCTTGGTCAATATAAGCATCACATAAAATAACAGTTTGTTAATTTAGTTGCAGTTAATTTTTCTAACTTGAATATTTAAAAGTGATACATTATACTAATCACTTAATGACACAAATTATTCAATTAGTTCATTGATTCACTTATTGAAGACATATGCTGAGCATCTAGGAACTATACACTTTATTGAAGTCGGATTTGAATGTCATCTATCTCAGAGAAGCTTATAATACATTTGCAGAGGCAGATTTGAATACCAATACTTAATACAAATTTAAGTGAGTTCAAAGGTGAGAAAGTACACAAAGAGGTGACAGGAAACGAGGAAGTAAAGATTGTATCATAACAGACTAAATGATCTAAGGATAAGGAATTTGTGTGTCCAAGCAAGATACGTCAGAGATTTTAATCAAGATAAATATTAATCACTAGTGTTAGCTTATTAAAAAGCAGAGACATTACTTTGCCAACAAAAGTCCATCTAGTCAAGGCTATGGTTTTTCCAGTAGTCACATACGGATGTGAGAGTTGGACTATAAAGAAAGCTGAGCACCAAAGAATGAATGTTTTCAAACTGTGGTTTTGGAGAAGACTCTTGAGAGTCCCTTCCAACCTAAAGTATATCAGTCTTGAATATTCATTGGAAGGACTACTGCTGAAGCTGAAACTCCAATATTTTGGCCACCTGATGCAAAGAACAGATTCATTTGAAATGATCCTGATGCTGGGAAAGATTGAAGGCAGGAAGAGAAGGGGATGACAGAGGATGAAATGGTTGGATGACATCACTGACTCAATGGACATGGGTTTGAGTAAACTCCAGGAGTTGGTGATGGACAGGGAGGTCTGGCGTACTGCAGTCCATGGTGTCACAAAGAGTCGGACATGACTGAGTGACTGAACTGAACTGAAATGTTACACATTTGTCTGAAAGGATTCCATTTCTTCTGCTGGTATCTGAGCCTGCACTGGTCTAGGAAATTAAAGAAAAGAGATAGTGTCTATGGATGGTCTTCCCTCTCAGTGCCTGTTCTGGCCTGCCAGCTGTCTAAGCCCTGAGAGAAGAGTACTGAGAAATAAAGTTGATTATCTGTGTCTCTTTGGATAGCCAATAGGGTAACCTCAAAGCTGGACTTGCAAGGAAATCATTGTGTTGTTATTGACCATTTAGAATGAATGAAGTCTGAAGTCCTGCATCAGAGTCTTGGGGGCTCCCCCCCCAAAGACAAATGTTAACTTTTTTGATGACTAATCATGGGGAGCAATGGGAGTAGTCAAAGAAAGGATAGTAGTTGCAGTAGCAGGACCACAATCAAGAGATTTAATACAGTATCTGTTATTCAGTGAGTAAAGAGAATTTCAAAGTTTGAACAATAAAAACACAGGTTTTCACATTATTGGTAGAATATCACTTTGTAAAAGAGTTTTGTACTACAAAAGCATAAATATTGCTAAAGCCAACTTTCTATTCATTACCGAAAATGTATTAATTATGAATAGGATTTATCAAGGAATAGACCATATTTATGAAATGTCTTTTGACATTTTCATCACAAAACCTGAAGTTTTTTTTTTCTTAGCAACAACCTCAAGTATGTAATTCTAATACTTAAACCGATATTAAACTTTCAGCACACACCCCCCCACAAATATAGATTACAAAAAAACTTATATTTTTAACAACAAAGTCAAATTTGAATAACAAATAAAACCATATTGCTCTCTTACTATGTTGACTTTTGGCTTGTTTCTTGTAACTAAACTTCAGAATTGTTCAATTTTAGATTAACTTAGCATATTCCTGAATTACTCAACAGTTGACCTCTTTCATAGAATTTTTTTAACTTATAACTCTATAATATCAATATAGTTTGAAAAAACAAAACATTTAATAAACTACCTAATAGATTCATTATGAAATGTCAAATATATGTACATTATAGAAATATATGCATTATTTCATTCATAGATTTCTTTTTTCTGACTGTAGCTAAAGATCAGATATGAATCAAGTTGTGGTGATTCTTAATATAATCCTGAGTTAAGATTACTATTTAAACAGGACTGGGTCTTCTAGAAAAAGTACATTTTATTACCAAATTCTATATCCTTAAATAGTAAACAAAAAATTTCAAATTTCCTGGTATATTGAGTGCAACACATTCACAGCATCATCTTTTAGGATTTGAAATAGGATTTGGAAAACTCAGAAGTAGCCACAGGACTGGAAAAGGTCAGTTTGCATTCCAATCCCAAAGAAAGGCAATGCCAAAGAATGCTCAAACTACTGCACAATTGCACTCATCTCACACGCTAGCAAAGTAATGCTCAAAATTCTCCAAGCTTCAACAGTACGTGAACCATGAGCTTCCAGACATTCAAGCTGAATTTAATAAAGGCAGAGGAATCAGAGTTAAATTGCCAACATCCGTTGGGTCATGGAAAAAGCAAGAGAGTTCCAGAAAAACATTTATCTGTGCTTTACTGATTATGCCAAAGCCTTTGACTGTGTGGATCACAACAAACTGTAGAAAATTCTTAAAGAGATGGAAATACCAGACCACCTTACTTGCCTTTAGAGAAATCTGTTTGCAGGTCAGGAAGCAACAGTTTAGAACTGGACACAGAACAGACTGGTTCCAAATAGGGAAAGGAGTATGTCAAGGCTGTATATTGTCACCCTGCTTATTTAACTTATACACAGAGTACATCATGAAAATGCTGGGCTGGAGGAAACACAAGCTGGAATTGAGATTGCCAGGAGAAATATCAGTAACCTCAATTATGCAGATGAAACTATCCTTATGGCAGAAAGTGAAGAAGAACTAAAGGGCCTCCTGATGAAAGTGAAAGAGGAAAGTGAAAAAGTTGGCTTAAAGCACAAAATTCAGAAAACTAAGATCAAGGCATCTGGTCCCATCACTTCATGGCAAGTAGATGGGGAAACAATGGAAACAGTGGGTGAATTTATTTTGTGGGGCTCCAAAATCACTTGAGATGGTGACTGCAGCCATGAAATTAAAAGATGCTTACTCCTTGGAAGAAAAGTTATGACCCACCTGGACAGCATGTTAAAAAGCAGAGATATTACTTTGCCAACAAAGGTCCGTCTAATCAAGGCTATGTTTTTTTCCAGTAGTCATGTATGGATGTGAGAGTTGGACTACAAAGAAAGCTGAGAGCTGAAGAATTGATGCTTTTGAACTTGTGCTGTTGGGGAAGACTCTTGAGAGTCCCTTGGACTGCAAGGAGATCCAACCAGGCCATCCTAAAGGAAATCAGTCCTGAATATTCATTGGAAGGATTGATGTTGAAGCTGAAGCACCAATACTTTGGCCACCTGATGCAAAGAGCTGACTCATTAGAAAAGACCTCCTTGCTGGGAAAGACTGAAGGCAGGAGGAGAAGGGGACAACAGAGAATGATATGGCGGGATGGCACCACCGACTCAATGGGCATGGGTTTGCATAAATTCCAGTAGTTGGTAATGGACAGTGAGTCCTGACCTGCTGTAGTCCATGGAGTTGCAAGGAGTCAGACATGACTGAGCAACTGAACTGAACTGAACTGAACTGAAGAAATAACAGCAAATTTTCTTTCCTTAATCTTTTTGTTATATTAGGATAGTTTTATTTAGTGTTACTCCTTGAAAGTCATGATTAGTCATTTCCCAGGGTATTTTATTTCACCAATACATAAGGAGGTATAGTAGTTACAGAAGATATTATATTATGGTCTGAAAGTTTGTGAAATCCTTTTCAAAATTACAGAAGATGAGAATATCATTCATGAAAAGCACCTAAAATATTGCATATTATATGTGTTTAGATAGTTTATATACATGAAATATACACAAACAATAATTAAATATATTTTCTATTGTAATTAAATTTTATTTGTAAAAGTAAAAACATTGTTACATCCGTGCTTCAAATAAACAGTAGTCTATGTATATAAGTAATATTGTTTAATTATTTATCTTTTATTGTCATTACAAAGTAAGGCTTAGTTTAATATAGCCATACCTGATATGAAGAGCTGACTCATTTGAAAAGACCCTGATGCCTGGAAAGATTGAGAGCAGGAGAAGGGGACGAGAGAGGATGGGATGGTTGGATGGCATCACCAACTCAATGGACATGGGTTTGGGTGGACTCTGGGAGTTGGTGATGGACAGGGAGGCCTGGCGTGCTGCGATTCATGGGGTTGCAAAGAGTCAGACATGACTGAACTGAACTGATACATAGTAGAGTCACATTTTATTGAAATTATTGGTTACATAGTCAAGATGTCTTTTCTCCTTATTTCAGACCTGTCAGTGTAATTCTTTTTGCCCTGTCAGAATAGTTAGTCTTAATAAAGTTCATTGTTTATTTTTTTTTGCAGTGCATATGCATAACATCTCACAAAATACTCTTCTAATTATTATCTATATTAATCACTTGGGAGATTGTAATACTGCCAGTTTCTAGACCCAATATCATGAGATTTATGATTCAGTAGATCTAATGAAGTATATCTAAAGGACACATTATTAATACATTTACATTTTGAGAAACACTAGTTTCATGGCATATTAAAAAGCAGACATAGGCAAAAGCATAAAACAAATGAATTATCAGTAAACAGTCTTTCTTTTACTTAAAATTATGTAAACGGGGAATTTCCTGGTAGTCCAGTAGTTAAGACTTCATGCTTTCAGTGCTGAGGACATGAGTTCAATCCCTGATTGGGGGACTAAGATCCCACAAGCTATGTGGTATAGTTTAAAAAAAAAAATGTATTTCAGACCTGCCTACAAATGCAGGAGACATAAGAGACACAGGTTTGAATCCTGGGTGGGGAAGATACCCTTGAGTAGGAAATTGCAACCCACTCCAGTACTCTTGCCTGGGAAATCCTATGGATGGAGGAGCTTGATAGGCTACAATCCATGGAGTTGCTGAGAGTCAGACACGACTGAGTGACTTCACTTTCACTTTTCACTTTCATGCATTGGAGAAGGAAATGGCAACCCACTCCAGTGTTCTTTCCTGGAGAATCCCAGGGACGGGGGAGCCTGGTGGGCTGCCGTCTATGGCGTCGCACAGAGTCGGACAGGACTGACACGACTTAGCAGCAGCAGCAGCCAGTATTCTTGCCTGGTAAATCCTGTACACAGAGGAGCCTGGAGAGCTACGGTCCATAGAATCGCAAAGAATCTGACATGATGGAAGTGACATTGCACACATGCAACAAACACGCCCTAAATACTTTCTGGGTAGCAAGAAGTAGACACACACAAATTTATGTCAGTATATTCAACTTAAAAGAACTTGAGCTGGAAATAAAAGTGTGAATTTATATTTTATACTTCAGTACCCATTTAAATCCTTTCTAGAACATGGAGTATGAAAACAAAATAAAAATATGTATATATACAAAAATGTTTGCAAGCATCATGATATGTATATACACATAGTATATTTTTAATATATCTGTCCTTAATGGAAAGAAGTAAAAAATGCATGGTTAAGCCCATCTGACAAAATAAGAAAACTCTGAAAAGAAGACCATACCTACTATATCAGATCAGATCAGATCAGTCGCTCAGTCGTGTCCAACTCTTTGCAACCCCATGAATCGCAGCATGCCAGGCCTCCCTGTCCATCACCAACTCCCGGA
>NW_011495068.1:515480-522360 GCF_000754665.1 Bison bison bison | reverse complement strand
GGCCATCTCATCCTCTGTCATCCCCTTCTCCTCTTGCCCCCAATCCCTCCCAGCATCAGAGTCTTTTCCAGTGAGTCAACTCTTCGCATGAGGTGGCCAGAGTACTGGAGTTTCAACTTTAGCATCATTCCTTCCAAAGAAATCCCAGGGCTGATCTCCTTCAGAATGGACTGGTTGGATCTCCTTGCAGTCCAAGGGACTCTCAAGAGTCTTCTCCAACACCGCAGTTTAAAAGCATCAATTCTTCAGTGCTCAGCCTTCTTCACAGTCCAACTCTCACATCCATACATGACCACAGGAAAAACCATAGCCTTGATTAGACGAACGTTTGTTGGCAAAGTAATGTCTCTGCTTTTGAATATGCTATCTAGGTTGGTCATAACTTTCCTTCCAAGGAGTAAGCGTCTTTTAATTTCATGGCTGCAGTCACCATCTGGTGTATATATATATATATACATATACAGGAATATAGCTTATAACTGTAAAGGCATTTATGCATGAAAGATGCAAGCATTTTAAAACTATAAAAAGTAATATGATATCACTATCAAGTCACTGTTCATTCTGTAACAAAGGTTAACATTTTTGTCCAAGTTGAAGAATGAGCTATGAGTTCACTTCATTCAGTCTCTCAGTCATGTCTGACTCTTTGCAACTCCATGAATCACAGCACACCAGGCCTCCCTGTCCATCACCAACTCCCGGAGTCCAGCCAAACCCATCTCCACTGAGTCAGTGATGCCATCCAACCATCTCATCCTCTGTCATCCCTTTCTCCTCCCGCCCTCAATCTTTCCCAGCATCAGGGTCTTTTCGAAAGGCTCAACTCTTCCCATCAGGTGGCCAAAGTATTGGAGTTTCAGCTTCAACATCAGTCCTTCAAATGAACACCCAGGACTGATCTCTTTTAGGATGGACGGGTTGGATCTCCTTGCAGTCCAAGGGACTCTCAAGAGTCTTCTCCAACACCACAGTTCAAAAGCATCAACTCTTTGGTTCTCAGCTTTCTTTATAGTTCAACTCTCACATCAAGACATGGCCACTGGCAAAAGCATAGCCTTGACTAGATGGACTTTTGTTGACAAAGTAATGCCTATGCTTTTAAATATACTGTCTAGGTTGGTCATAACTTTCCTTCCAAGGAGTAAGCATCTTTTAATTTCATGGCTGTAATCACCATCTGCAGTGATTTTGGAGCCTAAGAAAATAAAGTTTGTCACTGTTTCCCCGTCTATTTGCCATGCAGTGATGGGACCAGATGGCATGATCTTAGCTTTCTCAATGTTGAACTTTCAGCCAACTTTTTCACTCTCCTCTTTCACTTTCATCAAGGGGCTCTTTAGTTCTTCTTCACTTTCTAGATAAGGTTGGTGTCATCTGCATATCTGAAGTTATTGATATTCTTCCGGCAATCTTGATTCCAGCTTGTGCTTCCTCCAGCCCAGCATTTCTCATGATGTACTCTGCATATAAATTAAATAAGCAGGGTGACAATATATAGCCTTGACGTACTCCTTTTCCTATTTGGAACCAGTCTGTTGTTCCATGTCCAGTTCTAGCTGTTGCTTCCTGACCTGCATACAGGTTTCTCAAGAGGCAGGTCAGGTGGTCTGCTATTCCATCTCTTTCAGAATTTTCCACAGTTTATTGTGATCCACACAGTCAAAGGCTTTGGCATAGTCAATAAAGCAGAAATAGATGGTTTTATGGAACTCTATTCCTTTTTTGAAGATCCAGCAGATGTTGGCAATTTTATCTCTGGTTCCTCTGCCTTCTCTAAAGCCAGCTTGAACATCTGGAATTTCACAGTTCACCTATTGCTGAAGCCTGGCTTGGAGAATTTTGAGCATTACTTTACTAGCGTGTGAGATGAGTGCAATTGTCTGGTAGTCTGAACATTTTTGGCATTGCCTTTCTTTGACATAGGAATGAACACTGACCTTTTCCAGTCCTGTGGCCACTGCTGAGTTTTCCAAATTTGCTGGCATATTGAGTGCAGCATTTTCACAGCATCATCTTTCAGCATTTGAAAGAGCTTCACTGGAATTCCATCACCCCCACTAGCTTTGTTCCTAGTGATGCTTTCTAAGGCCCACTTGACTTCACATTCCAGGATGTCTGACTCTAGGTCAATGATCACACCATCGTGATTATCTTGGTCATAAAGATATTTTTTGTACAGTTCTTCTGTGTATTGTTGCCACCTCTTCTTAATCTCTTCTGTTTCTGTTAGCTCCCTACCATTTCTGTTCTTTATCGAGACCATCTTTGCATGAAATATTCCCTTGGTATCTCTAATTTTTTTGAAGAGATCTCTAGCTTTTCCCATTCTATTGTTTTCCTCTATTTCTTGGCACTGATCGCTGAGGCAGGCTTTCTTATCTCTCCTTGCTATTCTTTGGAATTCTGCATTCAGATGGGTGTATCTTTCCTTTTCTCCTTTGCTTTTTACTTCTCTTTTTTCACAGCTATTTGTAAGGCCTCCTCCAACAGCCATTTTTCCTTTTTCAATTTGTTTTTCGTGGGGATGGCTTCGCTTCTTGTCCCCTGTAAAATGTCATGAACCTCCATCCATAGTTCATCAGACACTCTGTCTATCAGATCTAGTCCGTTAAATCTATTTCTCACTTCCACTGTGTAGTCATAAGGGATTTGATTTAGGTCATACCTGAATGGTCTAGTGGTTTTCTCCACTTTCTTCAATTTCAGTCTGAATTTGGCAATAAGGAGTTCATGATCTGAGCCACAGTCAGCTCCTGGTCTTGTTTTTGCTGACTGTATAGAGCTTCTCCATCTTTGGCTGCAAAAAATATAATCAGTCTGATTTCGGTGCCAACCATCTGGTGATGTCCATGTGTAGTCTTCTCTTGTGTTGTTGGAAGTGGGTGTTTGCTGTGACCAGTGCGTTCTCTTGGCAAAACTCTGTTAGCCTTTTACCTGCTTCATTATGTACTCCAAGGCCAAATTTGCCTGTTGCTCCATGTGCTTCTTGATTTCCCACTTTTGCATTCCAGTCCCGTATAATGAAAAGGACATCGTTTTTGGGTGTTAGTTCTAGATGGTTTTGTAGGTCTTCATAGAACCGTTCAACTTCAGCTTCTTCAGCTTCTTCAGCATTCCTGGTCTGGGCATAGACTTGAATTACTGCGATATTGAATGATTTGCCTTTGAAATGAACAGAGATCATTTTGTCACTTTTGATATTGCATCCAAGTACTGCATTTCAGACTCTTTTGTTGAATATGATGACTGCTCCATTTCTTCTAAGGGATTCCTGCCCGCAGTAGTATATATAATGGTCATCTGAGTTAAATTCACCCATTCCACTCCATCTTAGTTCTCTGATCCCTAGAATGTCAATGTTCACTCTTATCATCTCCTTTTTGATCACTTCCAATTTGCCTTGATTCATAAACCTAACATTCCAGGTTCCTATGCACTATTGCTCTTTACAATGTGAAACCATGCTTCTATCACCAGTGCCATCCACAACTGGCTGTTGTTCTTTCTTTGGCTCCATCCCTTCATTCTTTCTGGACTTATTTCTCCACTGATCTCCAGTAGCATATTTGGCCCCTACAGACCCGGGGAGTTCATCTTTTAGTGTCCTATCTTTTTGCCTTTTCATACTGTTCGTGGGGTTCTCAAGGCAAGAATACTGAAGTGGTTTGCCATTCCCTTCTCCAATGGACCATATTCTGTCAGACTTCTCCACCATGACCTGTTCATCTTGGGTGGCCCCACAAGACATGGCTTAGTTTCATTGTGTTATACAAGGCTGCGTCTGTGTGATCAGATTGGTTAGTTGTCTGTGATTATGGTTTCACTGTGTCTGCCTTCTGATACCCTCTTGTAACACCTACCGTCTTACTTGTGTTTCTCTTACCTTGGACGTGGGGTGTCTCTTCACGGCTGCTCCAGCAAAGCGCAGCCACTGTTCCCTCCCTTGGTCATGGGGTAGCTCCTCTCAGCTGTGCTCCTGTGTCGTCACAGCCACTGCTCTTCCCAGGTGGCTCAGTGGTGAAGAATACGAATGCCAATGCAAGAGACTCAGGTTCGATCCCTGGGTCAGGAAGATTCCCTGGAGAAGGGAATGGCAACTCACTCCAGTGTTCTGGCCTGGAAAATCCCATGGCCAGAGGACGTGGCAGACTATAGTACACTGGATTGCAAAGAATTACACGTGAGATCACTAGACACACAAAGAAAGGACGGATACCTTGAGGAACAGCCTTCATGATCCCCTGGCTTGTGTATCACTCTTGCCTTGAGTAAAGATGGAAACTCTACCTTGTTTATTATTAATAAGACACAACAAAGCTGGAAAGATGTCACTCCCATAAGTACATTATATTGTATAGTAAGTAAATAAGTGTTAGTTACTTAGTCGTGCCCGACTCTTTGTGACCCCATGGACTGCAGCCCATCAGGCTCCTCTCTCCATGGGATTTTCCAGGCAAGAATCCTGGAGTGGGTTGCCATTTCCTTCTCCAGGGGATCTTCCTGACCCGGGTGTCCTGCACTTCAGGAAGATTCTTTACTGAGCTACAAGGGAAGCTCTATATTGTATAAGACTCTATCAAAGCAGATCAACAGAAAAACTTTTCTGTTGGCCTTGGAGAAGAAAGCTGCTGTGACCACTCTTTCTCTTTTGGAGTGTAATGGAAACTCAACTTAGAAATCAGTGTGCCATTCTTCAGGAGACTTGTTTTCTAAAGACTAAAAATATATTGACATATTTAGTGTCATAATATAAATAATGAACAACAATGAGTGCTTCTTGCCTAATGGCTCCTTTATCATCACTTCGAGATTATATTTATTGTGAATCTGTAAATATGTAATAAAATCAAGGCTGAGGAAGAAGTAAAACAATGGCAACAGAAATAAAAAAATTAGGGCACAAATCTATAGGTCTTGCAGCACATGATTTTCTGCTATACAGAATAGTTTTTCCTGATCCCTAATGACAAATTTGCACTATTCAGTCTTATAAAACATACATATTAGCTTTCACTCATAATTTCCATAAACCTCTTCTAGAGTAACTGTGGTACTTACCTTCTCTTATTCTTTCATCATGATGTCCTCTTATCAGTATCTGGGTTGCACTGAGTTGTGAATTTCCATAAGAACATAAATTCTGCAAGAGTAAACATTGCATTTGCCATCATTGTTGTCCGAGTGGTCATACAGTGATCATTTAAGGACTAAATGAAAACCATAAAATATCGCTAAGCTTCACTTGATATTTGAGATAGCTGTCTTACAAATAGCTATAATAGGAAAAACTCATATAACTGTCCCCAACACAAAGTGTAGTTAAAATTGTTAAAGAAAAAGTATATTGGTGATGGGATATAATTCTGGCAAGAAAATGATGAGATTAGGTTTTTTCAACATATTCAACATGAAACAAATTATAAAGATACATTTATTTTGTGCCTTCTAAAACCTTCATTTCATAATTTAGAATGCTCTCAAAAACTTAAAAATTCATTATTTTCATCTCCAATTTGCTGATATAGTAGTCAGTTGTGTCTGACTCTTTGAGACTCCGTGGACTGTAGCCCACCAGACTTCTCTGTCAAAGAAATTCTCCAGGTGAAAAATACTAGAGTGGGTAGCTATTCACTTCTCCAGAGGATCATCTGGACCAAGGGCTCAAACCCAAGTCTCCAGCATTGCAGGTAGATTCTTTACTGTCTGAACCACCAGGGAAGCCCAAATACATTTGCATCATACTATAACTGATACAACTGCAATGTATGTATGTTATGTTAGCTATACTTATGATTATTAAGTATCCTAGAAACATTGTACTTGATTATTTCATAAAAAGGAAGATAACACTTTAAGACTATGAATGAGAGATTTTGTGTTCACTCTGAGATATTTTTAGCCTATTTAAATGGTCATCATACTAAACTAAATTATCTTGATATGATTAAATTTTTATTATATCTGTTAATTTTTATATGTGTGTGAACACAGAAGTAAAATTATTAAAATATAATATTTTTCTTTATTACAAGCTTAGAATTATGTATCTAGCTTTCTTGCATACTTTCGGAGCTGTCTCTTCAGATTCAGTAAGAATGGTCTGTAACAATAAACATACTGAATGATATGAAAACAGCAAAAGGTATCATCAGATAATAAATATTTTGTTAGTATGTTCTTATGTTTAAAGAATTGGCAGAGAAAATATATTTCATTCAATTCAGTTTGGAATGATTTGGTCTTCTGTGGATATATATAATCACCAGGGAATCAACAAACAAGATTAAGATCTGAAATATTGGAAGAAAAAATATTACATTTAGTAATGATATTTTAACTAACTTAATCATGTGTTTGAATGTCTATATTTACTGATTGCATAGTTAGTAGGTTCAATCAAGTTAATCTGAAGAATTAACCAAAAGTCAGCTACTTCTCATTTTGTTGTCTAATGATAAAACATTACACAAAATGTCAGACACTGTATACAATTAATATACAATATTGTAATAAATTATAGAAGCAAATGACAGATTTGCAATTTTTATAATAATATCTATTATTACAGTCTTACAATTTGATAAGATTTGATAAGAAAAATATTTTCCTAATATAGACTTTATAATATAGACTTTATATATCAAAATTTGCATAGAAACGAATGAAAATGAAAACACAACAACCCAAAACCTGTGGGACACAGTAAAAGCAGTCCTAAGGGGAAAGTTCATAGCAATACAGGCACACCTCAAGAAACAAGAAAAAAGTCAAATAAATAACCTAACTCTACACCTAAAGCAACTAGAAAAGGAAGAAATGAAGAACCCCAGGGTTAGTAGAAGGAAAGAAATCTTAAAAATTAGAGCAGAAATAAATG
>NW_011495068.1:501286-514762 GCF_000754665.1 Bison bison bison | reverse complement strand
AGAAGGAACATACCTCAACATAATAAAAGCTATATATGACAAACCCACAGCAAACATTATCCTCAATGGTGAAAAATTGAAAGCATTCATCTAAAGTCAGGAACAAGACAAGGGTGCCCACTTTCACCATTACTATTCAACATAGTTTTGGAAGTTTTAGCCACAGCAATCAGAGCAGAAAAAGAAATAAAAGGAATCCAAATTGGAAAAGAAGAAGTAAAACTCTCACTATTTGCAGATGACATGATCCTCTACATAGAAAACCCTAAAGATTCCACCAGAAAATTACTAGAAATAATCAATGACTATAGTAAAGTTGCAGGATATAAAATCAACACACAGAAATCCCTTGCATTCCTATACACTAATAATGAGAAAACAGAGAGAGAAATTAAGGAAACAATTCCATTCACCATTGCAACGGAAAGAATAAAATACTTAGGAATATATCTACCTAAAGAAACTAAAGACCTAAATATAGACTTTAAAGCTGTTAATACCTCCGTTATCTGTTAAATATTTTGATTACTCTAAGAATCCACCTGCTATGCAGGAGACCCTGGTTCCATTCCTGGGTGGGGAAGATCAGTTGCAGAAGGCATAGGATACTCACTCCAGTATTCTTGGGCTTCCTCTGTGGTTCAGCTGGTAAAGAATCCGCCTGCAATGCGGGAGACCTGGATTTGATTCTTGGGTAGGGAAGATACCCTGGAATCAACTTAGCACCCAGCACATAACCTTGGGTAAGTCGATATATAAAACCAAGTATAATATTAGTAATATATGAAAGAAAAACAAACAAACAAAAAAATCTCAGCACATACGGGATAAGTGCCTACCTATTTAGCATGTATTGGAGGAAAATTTCAGTGTAATCATCACAGTTATATTACTTTAAATATATAAAACTAATTACATTAATTTATGTAATAATAGTTCCACATTTTGTCATTATTAATGTAAATAGATTTTTTAAACTTCAACACCATACATATGTAATGTATAAATGATGTACTTGAAATGTGATAACTTAGCTCTACATTTTTCAAAATAAACATTCATATTTTTGGTGAAAATAAAGATGAAAAGCCTTGATATGTTATTTCGTGTTTGTGAAGAACAGTGAAACAAGATGGTATACATGAGAAATGCTAATAATTATGTTCACTGGTGAGATATACTGCTGTTAATGGTGGGACGATGAAAAGAACAGTATTCATCTATGTTGGTTGTGATAATAGAAGTATTATACCTTCAGAGTAGATGAATTCTTGTTTAAAGTCCAAAAAATGGATTAAAGGATTTTTAAAAATGTTTTTTGAATATGTTGTTTTTGGAAACTTGCCAGCTGACAAAACTAAATCAATAAATTTATCAGAAAGATCACTAAGAAATATTACTGTCTCATGTAGGCAAATAATTTATCAAACAAATGTTTGAGAATGAGAATGATTTTAACTTTCAATTACTCAATAAATAATTAGAATTATTTACAGATTGTATGCTGGTTACTTTTTGAATAATTCAGTTATCAGAATGCATTTCAAGTAAAGGAAAACAGTCATAGTTCAACCAGAAACAAACAAAAAACAGCAAAAACATTTGCTATTTTGTTACTTATGATACACGAATCACACTGGATGAAACAGGAATTTGACAACAAAATATTATATTGATATTTATGGATTATGTGTGAAATGTAATGCTTCCTGCAACAAAACGTCTTCCAGTTAAAAAATAAGTAAAGTTCATCTATGAAGGAAAAAACAGATGCAAAAATACCTGTAAAGTGTTAGATTGCATTCAGTTCAGTTCACTTCAGTCGCTCAGTCGTGTCTGACTCCTTGGGGCTGCTGCTGCTAAGTTGCTTCAGTCGTGTTCGACCCTGTGCGACCCCACAGATGGCAGCCCACCAGGCTCCCCTGTCCCTGGGATTCTCCAGGCAGCAACACTGGAGTGGGTTGCCATTTCCTTCTTCAATGCATGAAAGTGAAAAATGAAAGTGAAGTCGTTCAGTTGTGTCCGACTCTTAGCGACCCCATGGACTGTAGCCTACCAGGCTCCTCTGTCCATGGGATTTTCCAGGCAAGAGTACTGGAGTGGATTGCCATTGAGACCCCATAAATTGCAGCACGCCAGGCCTCCCTGTCCATCACCAACTCCCGGAGTTCACTCAAACTCACGTCCATAGAGTCAATGATGCCATCCAGCCATCTCATCCTCTGCTGTCCCCTTTTCCTCCTGCCCCCAATCCCTCCCAGCATCTCTAAATGATGATATTTGAGATTACCGTTGAATATCAAAAATCAGATATCTAGAATATTGCTAGGCTGAAATTTAGTTCTGTTTTTATTATTGATGAATAAGTGATTTATATATATATATATATATATATCAAATTTAATGGGTAGAACATAGTTTTCAAAATTAGAGTGTATTATAACTTTAAATTAAGTTCAGCAAAAAAAATAGTTACATAAGAATCTTGGCTTATTGGGGGGAACAAAGAAGAATAGTTTTTTTTTCTTTATAAAAATTAAAAATAAACAATAAAAATTAAAATAATAAAAATTTAAAATAAACTCATACAATACTGGAAAATGTATCTTCAAATTCCTAATTGTCTCAATCATATTTTTCTTTTTTAAAAAATTGTAACTATATATTTTTTGTCATTTTTTTAATTGAAATGTGGTTGCTTTAGAATGTTGTGTTAGCTTCTGTTCTACAGCAAAGTGAATCAGCTATACTTATACATATATCTTCTCTTTTTTGGATTTCCTTCCCATTTAGCATTGAGTACAGTTGTGCTACACAGTAGTTTATCATTTGTTATCTATTTTACACATAGTAGTATATATGCCAATCTCAATGTCCCAGTGCATTCCTCCTCCCTTTCCTCTTTGATATCCAGAAATTGTTCTTAATATATATGTCTCTGTTTTGCTTTACAAATAAATCCATCTGTATCTTTTCTCTAGATTTCATACATGATATTATACAATATTTGTTTTCCTTTTTCTGACTTCATTCACTCATTATGACAGCCCTCAGGTTCATCCACAGCTTTACAAAGGGCACTGTTTCATTCTTTTTTATTTTTAATATTTCATTATGTATTATGTACCACATTTTTTTACACATTCCTCTGTTGATGGGCATTTACATCACTTCCACACCCTGGATATTGTGAACAGTACTGCAATGAAAATTGGGTGCATGTATTTTTTGAATTATAGTTTTCTCTGGTTACATGCAGAGTGGGACTGCTGGGTCATAAGATAGCTTTATTTTTAGTTTTTTAAAGGAAACTCCCAACTGTTCTTCATATTGGCTGTGGATTCACATTCCCATCGACAGTATAGGAAGGTTCCCATTTCTACACACCCTCTCCAGCATTTATTGTTTATAGATTTTTTTTTGATGATAGCAATTCTGACCAGTGTGAGGAGATATCTCATTGTACCTTTGAACTGTATTGCTCTAATAATTACTTATGTTGAGTATGTTTTCATGTGTTTTGGTAACCGATATGCCTGTTCAGAGAAATGTCTATTTACATCTTCTTCTTATTTAAATGGAGAAGATGTAAACGGAGAAGGCAATGGCAACCCACTCCAGTACTCTTTCATGGAAACTCCCATAGACAGAGGAGCCTGGTAGGCTACATTCCATGAGGTCACTAGTCAGACACGACTGAGTGACTTCAATTTCACTTTTCACTTTCATGCATTGGAAAAGGAAATGGCAACCCACTCCAGTGTTGTTGCCTGGAGAATCCCAGGGACAGGGGAGCGTGGTGGGCTGCTGTCTATGGGGTTGCACAGAGTCAGACATGACTGAAGTGACTTAGCAGCAGCAGAATTATTATGATTTAAATGGAACTGGAGGAATCAACCTGTCTGACTTCAGGCTCTACTACAAAGCCACAGTCATCAAGACAGTATGGTACTGGCACAAAGACAGGAATATACATCAATGGAACAAAATAAAAAGCCCAGAGATAAACCCACGCACCTATGGACACCTTAACTTTGACAAAGGAGGCAAGAATATACAATGGATTAAAGACAATCTCTTTAACAAGTGGTGCTGGGAAAACTGGTCAACCACTTGTAAAAGAATGAAACTAGAACACTTTCTAACACCTTGCACAAAAATAAATTCAAAATGGATTAAAGATCTAAATGTAAGACCAGAAACTCTAAAACTCCTAGAGGAGAACATAGGCAAAACAATCTCCGACATAAATCACAGCAGGATTCTCTATGAATCCACCTCTCAGAATATTGGAAATAAGAGCAAAAATAAACAAATGGGACCTAATTAAAATTAAAAGCTTCTGCACAACAAAGGAAACTATAAGCAAGGTGAAAAGACAGCCTTCAGAATGGGAGAAAATAATAGCAAATAAGCAACTGACAAACAACTAATCTTGAAAATATACAAGCAACACCTGCAGCTCAGTTCCAGAAAAATAAATGACCCAGTCAAAAAATGGGCCAAAGAACTAAACAGACATTTCTCCAAAGAAGACATACAGATGGCTAACAAACACATGAAAAGATGCTCAACATCACTCACTATCAGAGAAATGCAAATCAAAACCACAATGAGGTACCATTTCACGCCAATCAGAATGGCTGTGATTCATAAGTCTACAAGCAATAAATGCTGGAGAGGGTGTGGAGAAAAAGGAACCCTCTTACACTGTTGGTGGGAATGAAAACTAGTACAGCCACTATGGAGAACAGTGTGGAGATTCCTTAAAAAATTGGAAATAGAACTGCCTATGACCCAGCAATCCCACTGCTGGGCATACACACTGAGGAAACCAGAATTGAAAGAGACACGTGTATCCCAGTATTCATTGCAGCACTGTTTATAATAACCAGGACATGGAAGCAACCTAGATGTCCATTAGCAGATGAATGGATAAGAAAGCAGTGGTACATATACACAATGGAGTATTACTCAGCCATTAAAAAGAATACATTTGAATCAGTTCTAATGAGGTGGGTGAAACTGGAGCCTGTTATACAGAGTGAAGTAAGCCAGAAAGAAAAACACCAATACTTTATGCTAATGCATAAATAAGTAATTTAGAAAGATGGTAACGATAATCCTGTATGTGAGAGAGCAAAAGAGGCACAGATGTATAGAACACTCTTTTAGACTCTGTGGGAGAGGGCGAGGGTGGGACGATTTGGGAGAATGGCTTTAAAACATGTATGATATCATATAAGAAACGAATAGCCAGTCCAGGTTCGATATAGGATACAGGATGCTTGGGGCTGGTGCACTGGGATGACCTAGAGAGATGGTATGGGGAGGGAGGTGGGAGGGGGGTTCAGGATGGGGAACACGTGTACACCCGTGGCAGATTCATGTTGATGTATGGCAAAACTAATACAATATTGTAAAGTAATTAGCCTCCAATTAAAATAAATAAGTTTAAATTTAAAAAAAGAAAAAATATTAATAAAATAAAAGGCATTAAAATAAATGTTCCACATAGCAAAAAATTCATAAATTTTTATCTCAAATTGCACATCTACTTGGTAAACATTGGTTTTAACTTTTGGCAGTGAGAATTAGTCTTGGGTCATGTAATATAAGAACTGAAAGTTTGAAACGCCAGTCATAGTACCACAGAGCCTCAGTGTGATGTTCCTGTAACTTCATCTCTCCATCATGATATTGTAGCAAAACCTGAATATTTTCTGGTCTATAGTACTTTAAATATGGCATAAGTGTATTGGTTATCCAGATAACTTTGCTTAATGACTCATAGTTTCAGACTAGATTTTATGCCTAAATAGAAGAAGTTTTAAAGCATTTTGCATATGTTCTTAGGAGACGGGAAAAAAAGTCTCATATTTTATTGGATGATAAGCTAAAATTCAGACATATTAAGTAATCATCTGCTAGATTGTTTTTGGTGTTTTCAAGGTACATCTGTTAACAAAAAACAACCTGACACCATATTGCATCTATCCCTTTGGCTCTAATTTATGTACTCTGTTGCTTAGTCATGCTGACTTGACTTGTCTCCTCAAATAATTAAAGAATGTTGTTGCTGATAACCTGAAATATACATAGTAGCACTTTCTTAAGGCTATGCCTGCAAGGTTTGATTAAAAAATAACACATTTCTATTCATACAAAGATCAGTTCAGTTCAGTCACTCAGTTGTGTCTGACTCTTTGTGACCCCAAGAAACGCAGCACGCCAGACCTCCCTGTCCATCACCAATTCCCGGAGTTCACTCAAACTCACGTCCATCAAGTCAGTGATGCCATCCAGCCATCTCATCCTCTATTATCCCCTTTTCTTCCAGTCCCCAATCCCTCCCAGCATCAGAGTCTTTTCCAAAGAGTCAGCTCTTTGCATGAGGTGGCCAAAGTACTGGAGCTTCAGCTTTAACATTAGTCCTTCCAAAGAACACCTAGGGCTATTCTCCTTCAGAATGGACTGGTTGGGTCTCCTTGCACTCCAAGGGACTCTCAGGAGTCTTCTCCAAAACCACAGTTCAAAAGAACCAATTTTTCATTGCTCAGCTTTCTTCACAGTCCAAATCTCACATCCATACATGACCACTGGAAAACCATAGTCTTGACTAGACGGACTTTTGTTGGCAAAGTAATGTCTCTGCTTTTGAATATGCTATCATATTGGTCATAACTTTCCTTCCAAGGAGTAAGTGTCTTTTAATTTCATGGCTGCAGTCACCATCTGCAGTGATTTTGGAGCCCCCCTCCCCCAAAATAAAGTCTGACACTGTTTCCACTGTTTCCCCATCTATTTTCCATGAAGTGATGGGACCAGATGCCATGATATTCGTTTTCTGAATGGTGAGTTTTAAGCCAACTTTTTCACTCTCCTCTTTCACTTTCATCAAGAGGCTCTTCAGTTCCTCTTGACTTTCTGCCATAAGGGTGGTGTCATCTGCATATCTGAGGTTATTGATATTTCACCCGGCAGTCTTGATTTCAGTTTATGCATCTTCCAGCCCAGCATTTCTCATGATGTACTCTGCATATAAGTTAAATAAACAGGGTGACAATGTACAGCCTTGATGTACTCCTTTTCCTATTTGGAACCAGTCTGTTGTTCCATGTCCAGTTCTAACTGTTGCTTCCTGAACTGCATACAGATTTCTCAAGAGGCAGATCAGGTGGTCTGGTATTCCCATATCTTTCAGAATTTTCCACAGTTTATTGTGATCCACACAGTCAAAGGTTTTGGCATAGTCAATAAAGCAGAAATAGATCTTTTTCTGGAACTTTCTTCCTTTTTCCATGATCCAGCAGATGTTGGCAATTTGATCTCTGGTTCGTTTGCCTTTTCTAAAACCAGCTTGAACATCTGGAATTTCACGGTTCATGTATTGCTGAGGCCTGGCTTGGAGAATTTTGAGCATTACTTTACTAGTGTGTGAGATGAGTGCAATTGTGAAGTAGTCTGAGCATTCTTTGGCATTGCCTTTCTTTGGGATTGGAATGAAAACTGACCTTTTCCAGTCCTGTGGCCACTGCTGAGTTTCCCAAATTTGCTGGCATATTGAGCACAGCACTTTCACAGCATCATCTTTCAGGATTTGAAATAGCTCCACTGGAATTCCATCACCTCCACTAGCTTTGTTCGTAGTGATGCTTTCTAAGGCCCACTTGACTTCACATTCCAGGATGTCTGGCTCTAGGTGAGTGGTCATACCACCGTGATTATCTTAGTTGTGAAGATCTTTTTTGTACAGTTCTTCCGTGTATTCTTGCCACCTCTTCATAATATCTTCTGCCTCTGTTACTTTATCGAGCCCATGTTTGCATGAAATGTTCCCTTGGAATCTCTAATTATTTTGAAGAGATCTCTAGTCTTTCCCATTCTATTGTTTTCCTATGTTTCTTGGCACTGATTGCTGAGGAATGTTTTCTTATATCTTCTTGCTATTCTTTGGAACTCTGCGCTCAGATGCTTATATCTTTCCTTTTCTCCTTTGCTTTTTGCTTATCTTCTTTTCACAGCTATTTGTAAGGTCTCCCCAGACAGCCATTTTGCTTTTCTGCATTTATTTTCCATGGGAATGGTCTTGATACCTGTCTCCTGTACAATGCTATGAAGCTGCGTCCATAGTTCATCAGGCACTCAAACTATCAGATCTAGTCCCTTAGATCTATTTCTCACTTCCACTGTATAATCATAAGGGATTTGATTCAGCTCATACCTGAATGGTCTAGTGGTTTTCCCTACTTTCTTCAACTTAAGTCTGAATTTGGCAATAAGGAGCTCATGATCTGAGACACAGTCAGCTCCCAGTCTCATTTTTGCTGACTGTATAGAGCTTCTCCATCTTTGGCTGCAAAGAATATAATCAATCTGATTTTGGTGTTGACCATCTGGTGATGTTAATGTGTAGTCTTCTTTTGTGTTGTTGGAAGAGGGTGTTTGCTATGACCATGTGTTCTGTGGTAAAACTCTATTAGTCTTTGCCCTGCTTCATTCTGTATTCCAAGGCCAAATTTGCCTGTTACTCCAGGTGTTTCTTGACTTCCCTCTTTTGCATTCCAGTCCCCTATAATGAAAAGGACATCTTTTTTGGGTGTTAGTTCTAAAAGGTCTTATAGGTCTTCATAGAACCGTTCAACTTCAGCTTCTTCAGCATTCCTGGTTGGGGCATAGACTTGGATTACTGTGCTATTGAATGGTTTGCCTTGGAAACGAACAGGGATTATTCTGTCGTTTTTGAGATTGAATCCAAGTACTGCATTTTGGACTCTTGTTGACCATGATGGTTACTCCATTTCTTCTAAGGGATTCCTGCCCACAGTAGTAGATATAATGGTCATCTGAGTTAAATTCACCCATTCCAGTCCATTTTAGTTCGCTGATTCCTAGAATGTCGACGTTCACTCTTGCCATCTCCTGTTTGACCACTTCCAATTTGCCTTGATTCATGGACCTAACATTCCAGGTTCCTATGCAACAATGTTCTTTATAGCATTGTACCTTGCTTCTTTCACCAGTCACATCCACAACTGTGTATTCTTTTTGCTTTGGCTCCATCCCTTCATTCTTTCTGGAGTTATTTCTCTGCTGATCTCCAGTAGCATGTTTGGCCCCTACAGACCTGGGGAGTTCATCTTTCAGTGTCTTATCTTTTGTCCTTTTCACACTGTTCATGGGGTTCTCAAGGCAAGAATACTGAAGTGGTTTGTCATTCCCTTCTCCAGTGGACCACATTCTGTAGACCTCTCCTCCATGACCCACCCATCTTGGGTGGCCCCACATGGCATGGCTTAGCTTCAGTGAGTTAGATAAGGCTGTGGTCCATGTGATCAGATTGGCTAGTTGTCTATGATTATGGTTTCAGTGTGTCTGCCCTCTGATTTCCTCTCACAACACTTACCATCTTACTTGGGTTTCTCTTACCTTGGACAAGGGATATCTCCTCACTGCCACCCCTCCTGACCTTGAACGTGGAGTAGTTTCTCTAGCCTCTCCTGTGCCCATGCAGCCACTGCTCCTTGTACATGGGGTAGCTCCTCTCAGCTGCTCCTGCGCTGTCGGACCCTGGCACTCTCGGCTGCAGCCCCTGACCTTGGACGTGGGGTAGCCCCTCTTGGCCGCCACTCCTCGTGCATGGGGTCCTCCTGTCTTCTGCCCCTGACTTCGAAGGTGGGATAACTTCTCTTGGCCGTGTTTGTGCACCGTCGCAGCTGCAAAACAAAGAGTAACATTTGTCTTGTTGGAGGTTTACAGGAATATCCTGACCTACATGGTCAACTGAAAGAACAAAGGATTATCACATTTCTTCCTGGGTCTGGCCAGCACCATGAAGTCTGCAATTAGCAGCCACACCCTTCTCCTTTGTGTATAAAAGAAGCCTGAATTATAACTCAGATAAAATGATTCTTTGGAACACTAATCCACCATCTTCTCTGGCTTTCCAAATAAAGTCCCTATTCCTTGCTCCAACATCCCATCTCTCAGTTTATTGGCCTGCTATTGGGATAGTAGTACATGCTTGTATTGTTAACACGTCTGAGGAGTTTCCTCTTGAGAGGTTGTTCTTCCCATTTCTGACAACATAGGCATGGATATACAGTCTCTTTAATACTGCCATTACTGCAGACAGTATTTAGGGTATACACAAATTGATAGTTTATAAAGCTTCATTTCAAGTAATGTGAATTAGGACAATTTGATTTTGTTCTTCAAGATTATATTGTCATTCTTCATTTAACCTAAAATTATTTCCTTTTAGTTTTATTTTAAAAGAAGTTGTATTTTTCCATTCAGAAGACTAATAGAGTTCCACACTGCATTCACGTAGCCCAAGGAACAGTAACATAGCCTGAATCTAATGTTCATTGAAGGTGACTGGGATGGAGTTTTAAGGAAAGAAAAAAGTGTATACTTTTATATATAGCTATATTTCTTCCCCTGGTGACAATACACATTGTAACCATAAATTACAGTCCATTCAGTTCATTGCATGAAAAAGAAGGTGTGAGAATGTTCATTCAGTTGGGAAATCAAATTGACTTCATAACACCATAGTGGAATAGTGGGAAATGCTAAATATTTGATGTTTTGAAAATATATTTAAATTTATGTATGCATTTTCGAAAGTACTCATCTTTCTCTACACTGTTAATAAAAGCAATTTATTTCAATATAAATTATTGTCTAGCATTCTAATATTCCCAGGATATTAGTTCCAAAGTAACTGATGTCCTAATATGGGAAACTGAGGCATCAAAAGATTGACACTTGAGTCCTTGATTCTGCTATTATTTCAAAACTTTTTTTTTTTTTTTTTAGGTTTGGTAATCTATAGGATTACGTCCAAGGAGCAGTGGCTGCATGGGCGTAGGAGGGCCTAGAGGCGCTATCCCACATTGAAGGTCAGGAAGGGCAGCAGTGAGGAGATACCCGTCGTCTAAGGTAAGGAGCAGCAGCTGCGCTTTGCTGGAGCAGCCATGAAGAGATACCCCATGCCCAAGGTAATAAAAATCCAAGTAAGACGATAGGTGTTGCCAGAGGGCATCAGAGGGCAGACACACTGAAACCATACTCACAGAAAACTAGTCAATCTAATCACACTAGGACCACAGCCTTGTCTAACTCAATGAAACTAAGAAATGCTTATGGGTTCACCCAAGACTGGTGGGTCATGGTGGAGAGATCTGACAGAATGTGGTCCACTGGAGAAGGGAATGGCAAACCACTTCAGTATTCTTGCCTTGAGAACCCCATGAACAGTATGAAAAGGCAAAATGATAGGATACTGAAAGAGGAACTCCCCAGGTCAGTAGGGGCCCAATATGCTACTGGAGATCAGTGGAGAAATAACTCCAGAAAGAATGAAGGGATGGAGCCAAAGCAATAACAGTACCCAGCTGTGGATGTGACTGGTGATAGAAGCAAGGTCTGATGCTGTAAACAGCAATATTGCATAGGAACCTGGAATGTTAGGTCCATGAATCAAGGCAAATTGGAAGTGGTCCAACAAGAGATGGCAAGAGTAAACGTCAATATTTTAGAAATCAGTGAACTCAAATGGACTGGAATGGGTGAATTTAACTCAGATGACCATTATATCTACTATGTGGGCAGGAATCCCTCAGAAGAAATGGAGTAGCCATCATGGTCAACAAAATAGTTGGATGCAATCTCAAAAACGACAGAATGATCCCTGTTCGTTTCCAAGGCAAACCATTCAATAGCACAGTAATCCAAGTCTATGCCCCAACCAGGAACGCTGAAGAAGCTGAAGTTGAATGGTTCTATGAAAACCTATAAGACCTTTTAGAACTAACACCCAAAAAAGATGTCCTTTTCATTATAGGGGACTGGAATGCAAAAGTGGGAAGTCAAAAAACACTTGGAGTAACAGGCAAATTTGGCCTTGGAATACAGAATGAAGCAGGGCAAAGACTAAGAGAGTTTTGCCAAGAAAATGCACTGGTCATAGCAAACACCCTCTTCCAACAACACAAGAGAAGACTACATACGGACATCACCAGATGGTCAACACTGAAATCATATTGATTATATTCTTTGCAGCCAAAGACAGAGAAGCTCTATACAGTCAACAAAAACAAGACCAGGAGCTGACTGTGCCTCAGATCATGAAATCCTTATTGCCAAATTCAGACTAAAATTGAAGAAAGTAGGGAAAACCACTAGACCATTCAGGTATGACCTATATCAAATCCCTTATGACTACACAGTGGAAGTGAGAAATAGATCTAAGGGACTAGATCTGATAGTTTGAGTGCCTGATGAACTATGGACTGAGGTTCATGACATTGAACAGGAGATAGGGTTCAAGACTATCCCCATGGAAAAGAAATGCAAAAAGGCAAAATGGCTGTCTGAAGAGGCGTTACAAATAGCTGTGAAAAGAAGAGAAGCAAAAAGCAAAGGAGAAAAGGAAAGACATAAGCATCAGAATGCACAGTTCCAAAGAACAGCAAGAAGAGATAAGAAAGCCTTCCTTAGCGATCAATGCAAAGAAATAGAGGAAAACAACAGACTGGGAAAGACTAGGGATCTCTTCAAGAAAATCAGAGATACCAAAGGAACATTTCATGCAAAGATGGGTTTGATAAAGGACAGTAATGGTATGGACCTAAGAGAAGCAGAAGATATTAAGAAGAGGTGGCAAGAATACACAGAAGAACTGTCCAAAAAAATCTTCACGACCCAGATAATCATGATGGTGTGATCACTCATCTAGAGCCAGACATCCTGGAATGTGAAGTCAAGTGGGCCTTAGAAAGCATCACTACGAACAAAGCTAGTGGAAGGGATGGAATTCCAGTTGAGCTATTTCAAATCCTGAAAGATGATGCTGTGAAAGTGCTGCACTCAATATGCCAGCAAATTTGGGAAACTCAGCAGTGGCCACAGGACTGGAAAAGGTCAGTTTTCATTCCAATCCCAAAGAAAGGCAACGCCAAAGAATGCTCAAACTACTTCACAATTGCACTCATCTCACACACTAGTAAAGTAATGCTCAAAATTCTCCAAGCCAGGCCTCAGCAGTGTGTGAACTGTGAAATTCCAGATGTTCAAGCTAGTTTAGAAAAGGCAGAGGAACCAGAGATTAAATTGCCAACATATGCTGGATCATGGAAAAAGCAAGAGAGTTCCAGAAAAACATCTATTTCTGCTTTATTGACTATGCCAAAACCTTTGACTGTGTGGATCACAATAAACTGTAGAAAATTCTTCAAGAGATGGGAATACCAGACCACCTGATCTGCCTCTTGAGAAACCTGTATGCAGGTCAGGAAGCAACAGTTAGAACTGGACATGGGACAACAGACTGGTTCCAAATAGGAAAAGGAGTATGTCAAGGCTGTATATTGTCACCCTGTTTATTTAACTTATATGCAGAGTACATCATGAGAAACACTGGACTGGAAGAAACACAAGCTGGAATCAAGATTGCCGGGAGAAATATCA